>NW_015506274.1:208002-300451 GCF_001515645.1 Sinocyclocheilus grahami
AGAATATGTTTCACTGTTTCTAATTCTCCACATTTGTCACACTTTCCCGATTCATGCTTACCTATTTTATAAAGACTATAGTTTAATGCTGTATGTCCGATTCTTAGTCTTGATAAGATGACATCTTTCTTCCTATTTCTGTATCTTTTCCTCTCATTTCCAACACACTCCTGAATCTGGAAAAGATGTCTTCCTTTAGACCCATTATTCCATAACTGTTGCCATTTCTTACTTACTTCAAATGATATCACTCTCTTGAATTCAGCTTTACTTAAAGCTTACTTAATTTCTATTTGTGAATGATTTAATGCTTTCTTTGCTAGCAAGTCTACTTCCTCATTTCCATCCACACCCACATGTGCAGGCACCCAGAGGAATCTGACCTCTATCCTTAACTGCCGTATTCTAAACAAACTTTGTAAAACTTCAAATACTAAGTCTTGCCGAGCTTCAGATTTACCACTTAGTAGGCTAGTGAGCGCAGCCATTGAGTCAGTACATATCACAGTTCTTTCTGGTTGAACTTTTTCGATCCACTGTAGAGCTAGTACGATAGCTAATAATTCGGTAGTAAAAACTGACACATGATCTGATCATCTTTTAGCCATTTTTATTTTAAAAGTAGGAATATAAACTGCTGCTGCTGCTGTTCTCCCAGACTCTGGCTCCTTAGACCCATCTGTAAATACCTGTAACACTCTTGTTTTATATATTGTTGAACTACTACTTCAGTTGGCATGTTCATCTCCGGTTTTTTTATTACTTTGTGAATTTGTAAATCAATTAGTGGCACAGTGAACAACCAAGGAGGATTCTTCTTCTTCTTCTTCTTCTGATGTTTATTGGCGGTTTTGGCAAACCAAAAGACAATTTCAAGAAATTGTCATCAGCTAATCGGAAATGTTTTCTTTTTCTACTTCCCTTCAGCCACAGGTATCAAATCACTGTTTATATAGGACAGCGGGTTTCATAAATTAATGTGCGCAGACTAGCCGGTTAGCTAGCATATGTAACAAGCAGCACTGAAGATTTGAGCGAATAGTTTTCGAACATCATGCAGAAAAGGCTATGTCATGTTATTAGTCTAGGTTTATTTATTTATTATTATTATTTTTGTAATCTCCCTTACAGTCATGAACATTCAATCCACCACAGTATTTCAAGTGTGCTTAATTCTTTATTATGTTTAAAACATTACCACCACCTACTGATCTGGAGTGTGGAGTGAACAGATTTGGTAGAGAGAAGGATATTAAAAAAATAAATAAAAATTATACCACAATTACAATTTATATTCTTTCCATATTTCCTGTCTTTTTTTAGATAATTGAACACTTCTTCTTTAATTCTTGATTGCATTTGTCTATTCCCTAGTAATATCTTGAGTGATACTTTATCATGTCCCATCAAACCTAATTTATGATTAAGTTGATTTCTTTCTCTTTCATTCGCATCACATTCTAGAAGAATGTGCTTTACTGTTTCTGGATTCCCACGTTTATTACATCCTCCATTTTCATGTGTCCCTATTTTGTGTAAATTGAAATTTAAAGCTGAATGTCCAATCCTCATTCTTGTTATAATAACATCTTTCTTCCTACTCCCACATCTTATTCTCTCTTCACCTACACACCCCTGTATCTGGTAAAGATGCCTTCCTTTTATTTCACTATCCCATAACTTTTGCCATATCTTTCTTACTTCAATTGATATAATTCTCTTGATTTCAGATTTGCTAATTGCTATATTAATTTGCCTCTTCTTCTTCTTCTTCTTGTACGATTTTATGGTGGTTGACAAGCCAACTTATGGTGTATTATTGCCAACAACTGGACTGAAGTGTGAAGCATTAACGGGAAAGAGGGAAAAAGGAACAAAATAAATAAACCAACCGGTAGTATTATTATGACATTTAAATTATACTTTCTAATCCTGTTATCTTCAGATAACTAAGAATTTCTCTCATAATACTTGTCTGTCCTCAGGCACAATTTAAAAGATTTGATATAGTGAAATTAATTACTACTAGCTTCTTCTTCTTCTTGGTGTTTAATGGCGGATGGCATACAACTTTTAGGTGCATTACCGCCACTTACTGATTAGGAGTGTGGGTCAGGGGACCGTACTCTTCACTAAATTATATTATATCCTCCTGAGACCCAGCTATGGAGTTTTTGCCTCTGTAGTGGACATGATATTTGAGTGAATTTCTCTGAGACCTCACATGTCACAGTCTGGATGTCCTGTACGGAGCACATTCAGGGCTTTCCAGAGATACCAAAGCTTCTTCTTCTTCTTGGTGTTTAATGGCGGATGGCATACAACTTTTAGGTGCATTACCGCCACTTACTGATTAGGAGTGTGGATCAGGGGACCGTACTCTTCACTAAATTCTATTATATCCTCCTGAGACCCAGCTCTGGAGTTTTTGCCTCTGTAGTGGACATGATATTTGAGTGAATTTCTCTGAGACCTCACATGTCACAGTCTGGATGTCCTGTACGGAGCACATTCAGGGCTTTCCAGAGATACCAAATGATTGGATGTTTCACAGAGACCACTCCCTCTCCTTGGTTTTTAAAAATGCCTGACATTAATTTAGTGATAAAATTGTACATCCTTATGGAAATATGATACTATTTTGTAATTATAATTTAAATCTGATTAATTTTCTAATTGTTTGTTATAAATCAACATCTCAGGAAAATGTTACGGGGTTTCAAATCAAAATATGACTTTCTGTTACAAAACAGGACATAATTTCATACATGTCCACTGTAGAGGACACCAGGACTGAAAGCATGTTTATTATACATTTTGGGAGACAAAAGAATTGAATAGGAAACAAATGAAACTTATGAAATATTAGATATTATTATGAAAATCTGGCCAATTACTACTCCCATCATTACACTTCTTTTTTCAACATGCTGTCCCAACAGCACTTTAATATGCAAATTAGATACAGTGTATAGATAACGTTGTGCTTAATGGGGAAACCAGTTTATGGAATTTTTACACACATATTGCATAAAGCAAAATGGTATATCAAATCACTTTGTTATATATTTTATAACATAGTTCAGAACCATCCTTAAACAAAGTTAGTCATAAAAAAAATCCTGAAACCTAAAAATTGATTGGTGATTTAAAAATTGTTTTTGCAATTTTTATGTCTACTCTTGACATTTTATTTTTAGAAAAACTGAGTCCTGGTGTCCTCTACAGAGGACGTAGCATAACTTATGAATAAAATGTAATTTTACCATTTTTTCTTATGCTCTAAACAATGACATGAAGAAATACTAAATTCACAAAGCTTTTTATTTCTGGTTCTCAGGAGGATATGATCCCGTGTCTTTTAAATAACGCATTGAAAATTGAAAGTTTTTATCCCCTGATTTATTCCCCAAAATGTTCATCAAATTAAGTTTTTCTTTATTTTCCTTGAGGACATCAATCAGTTCTTTCTTTCCTTTTCGTATCTTGGACACTTCATTATAAAATGCTCTACATTTTCCTCCATATTACAATATTCACATTTTCCAGTTTCATGTCTCCCCATTCTCTTCAAACTGCTATTAAGAGCAGTATGGCCAAATCTAAGCCTTGAGATTATAGTTTCCTCATGTCTATTTCTTCCTGTTATTCTGTACTTACCAACAATTCTTTGAATGCTATAAAACCATCTCCCTGTTTTCTTCTTCACAATATTTCTGCCATCTATTCTTCACATGTTGCTTGATTAAACACTTAATTTCACACTTACCATACTTTATCTGCATATCTATGTCTACTTTCTTAGTTGCTTCCTTTGCATATTCGTCTGCTAACTCATTTCCTTTTACTCCCATGCGCTGGTATACCCAACAGAAAGCTACATAAATTCCCATCATCTGGATCCTATATATTGTTTGAAGAATCTCAATCATTATATCTGCTCTGCTCTCTGAATGACATGTTTTAATTGTAATTAAAGATGAACTTGAATCAGAACATATGAGTGTCCGCATTGGCTTATTTTCCTCCACCCATTGCAATGCCAGTACAATTGCAATCATTTCACCAGTGTAAATTGACAAATTATCTGTGATTCTTTTACTGACTTTGACATTAAATTCTGGGATACTAAACGCCACACCTACATTGTCTTCCATATTTTTCGATGCATCAGAATATATTTGAACATAACCATAATAATTTTCATGAATGTACTTATGTGTTATTTGAACATTTGATTTTAACTTATCCTTATTTTCCTCACTTAACAATGTCATATCTACCGTAGGTTTGAGATACAGGTCCATCTCAATAAATTAGAATGTCATGGAAAAGTTCATTTATTTCAGTAATTCAACTCAAACTGTGAAACTCGTGTAGTGTTCGGGTCCTTTTTGCTCTGAAAATTTTTCTTTTTCCCGAAAATACTAGTTAATGTTATCGCATTGGACTGAAATTTTGTGACTTTGTTCACAAAGGGTATAACTACTTCTAAAAAATTTTTTGATCATTTTCATACTTTTCTGGGGGAGATTTTTCACCTTGTTACACCTACGAGGTTACAGAGCAAAAAAGGCACTCCCTCAAATAATTACTTATAAATCCCTCATTATGCTATATTATCACCAAATATTGGATTCAATCTTTTTGTCAACTTCTTTTCTTTCATTTAGGACTGGTTTTGATTTTTATATTTGCTTCTGATTAATCGTAGGCCTCATTTATCTGAGAGTAGGCACCTCATTTTTTGAGTGAAAAAGCATTTTTTATGAATAATTTTCACAATATTAAATAAAAACTGATGACAATTTGCACTGTTTATCACACTAGTGTACTTTAATAAGTGGTCAAGTGCAAAGACCGCAAGTGTGGGTATTTGGACAAGGGGACACTTGTGGTCTTCATGCTCACTTGAACACTTGGGCCAAATACAGGAAATACGTCACATTAGTGGTCAAGTGCAAAGACCGCAAGTGTGGGTATTTGGACAAGGGGACAATTGTGGTCTTTATGCTCACTTGAACACTTGGGCCAAATACAGGAAATACGTCATTAAAGTGGTCAAGTGCAAAGAAATACCCACAGTGTGGGTATTTGGACAAGGCTTGACTAGCCTCTTCTTATTCTTTCTTCTTCTTTTTTTAAACGACGGTTGGCATTCATCTTATTGGTGCATTACCGCCCCCTTCTGTTCCGGAGTGTGGATCAGTAAGTAAATCCACCATCTATTTCTACTATAAATTAGGGATAGAGGGGGAAGAGGGAAAAAAACCATTCCAAAAATACAAAATACCCAATAATTACCCTTCCTTCCTTCCCATCATATCCTATAATAAAGACCAGTTTCCCTTAAAAAAAAACTAATAGTTCTCTTTCCTGTGCTCTATCGCCCATGGGGTTGTTTTAGAAGTAAATTTCTGCACCCCTACCTCCTTCAGAGTATTTTCCATTATCTCTCTCTGCCTGGTATCTCCTACAATGTAAAATTACATACTCCACTGATTCCTCTTCCCGACACGCCTCACACAGACCCGTCTGATGTTTCCCTAACATTTTTAATGATTTATTTAGAGCAAGTGTCCCAGCCTTAATCTTGTTAATACAATTTCCTCTTTCCTGTTTCCACTTTCTACCTTATTTACTTTGATACTCTTTTGAATACGATATAGATGTCTCCCTTTCCCCTCGTTATCCCACATTTCTTGCCACTTGTGGTTAATTTTTTGCCAGATTATGCACTTCACTTCTGCTTTACTGATTCTTATTTGCATTTCTACATTTTCCTTCTGCAAGGCCTTCTTTGCGACCTTGTCCACTCTTTCCTTTCCCTTCACTCCTATGTGCACTGGGACCCAAACAAATGAACTTGTTCTCCCTGGTTTGTTATTCTTGTAACTGAAACTAGCCTCTTCTTCTTCTTCTTCTTCTTGTTTAATGGCGAATAACTCCTTAGGAGCATTATTTCCACCTACTGTACTGGATGTCAAGTAAAGTTACATAGGTCTGAAATTTGAGAAGGGGAAGGATTTGGGGGGGGTATGTTTCATTGTGGTGGATGTTTCATATTCTCTCCAATCTATGGAGCACTCAGTTCACATGCTCATGCTTAGCGCTGCGTGTTCAGCTCCTCTAACACTGACAATTAGCTCTTCATGCCCCAGATTAGGTACTCCTATCCACACATATTATAATCTAGATCCTAAACCTGAGTCATATATATATATTTAATTAGTCAAGGCCTTCTTTGCGACCTTGTCCACTCTTTCCTTTCCCTTCACTCCTATGTGCGCTGGGACCCAAACAAATGAACTTGTTCTCCCTGGTTTGTTATTCTTGTAACTGAAACTAGCCTCTTCTTCTTCTTCTTCTTCTTGTTTAATGGCGAATAACTCCTTAGGAGCATTATTTCCACCTACTGTACTGGATGTCAAGTAAAGTTACATAGGTCTGAAATTTGAGAAGGGGAAGGATTTGGGGGGGGATGTTTCATTGTGGTGGATGTTTCATATTCTCTCCAATCTATGGAGCACTCAGTTCACATGCTCATGCTTAGCGCTGCGTGTTCAGCTCCTCTAACACTGACAATTAGCTCTTCATGCCCCAGATTAGGTACTCCTATCCACACATATTATAATCTAGATCCTAAACCTGAGTCATATATATATATTTAATTAGTACTCTGTATACCTGTCTATCCATTAAACCTTTTCCTAAAGGGGTTTGAGTCTCGATACCGGCAGGGATTGTGGGGGTGTGAATAACCAGCACTCTCTTCGTATTCACTTAGTCAATACCACGACTAAGGTGAGACCCTTGAGCAAGGCACCGAATCCCCAACTGCTCCCGAGGTGCCGCAGCAATATGGCTGCCCACTGCTCACTACTGTGTGGATGGGTTAAAGTCCTCATGAAATCAAAATTGACTTTATTTACTTTATTAGCTCACATTGCTAGTTATGAGGTGAACAATTAATCCATGCAAGTTAATCCGCTGAAAAAAAATTGTTTGTCTTGGTAATCTTTAATCAAAATCTGAACATTTGCTTCCGCTCTGGAATGGCATTCCTTCTCTGATGATGTCAGTTTGACAGCTTTGGCAGAATATCCTTAACCACGCCCCTCCAACCGTTAGTTTGCTATGAGTGAGAGACGAGAAGAGGGGCACAAAAATAAAACCACGCACTCTATTCAATACTCAGGAAATACGTCACTACACTGTAAACTTCCGGTTCACGCAGACTTTAAATGCAGAGCACAAATTCCGAGTATGGGTCATCGGGTCACTTCACTTTCACTTGTGCTTTGACTGAGCTCCCTTCTGTCTCAGAGGGGAGAGGGCTGTAGCCACGCACTTCGTAAAGGTTCGCATTGCCAGAGAAAGTCCGAATGGAATGACTGTATATTGATAAGTCACCCCTTTGAACGTGAATCTCAAGAATGGTCGGTGATAAGGGGCTATTTGGATATGAATGTAAGCATCCATCTGGGCTGAGATGCACAGTGACGGCCTCTTCAAAGGGAAGAAGCTTCTCATAACCTCTTTGTTTAGCACTGTCATTGGAGGTGAACACAGCGAAGGCAGAAGAGTTAATGTGGGCTGAGTAGAGAGGGCACCACAATTTGGTAAGTTCTTCATGAACGTCCAGAAAAAATGGTACAGGTCTCTGGCAGGTGGTGCCTTTGCAGGAACCATTCATTGAGGCAGCTGTGCGCAGGCTCTTACGGGGCTGACCATTCTAAGCCAAGCTCTTCAAAGGCCTTTGAGAGAATGTGGTTGAGCTCGCTGTCCACACTGGGCCTGACATCACCTGGTTCTCTTGGCAGAAGGGGCCAGGGTCCTCCATGGAGCACAATCATTCCTCCACATCAGAAGTCATCAGAAACATCCTCCTTGTGTCCTCCAAAAGAGACCAGACTGCTCGCTCCTGATGAGGGGCACTGATCTTCATGGGAGAAGAGAACTAGGGAATCCTCTCACTGTGGGGAAGAGTGAGGCATGTGGGATGTGTTCTGGCGTGAACTCACTCGGACCCGTCTGCTCATTCCACTGACTCTGACCCTGTTTTGTCTCCTAGGAGGAAGGAAATGGGAGAGCACAAGGGGCGGGGATACTTTCTCACGCTCAATGAGAACAGTCCATCCAAGTGAGTGTTGCTTCAGTGTAGAAGCAGCCCAGACCGGAAAAATAAGGTGGATAAATAAATAAAAAGACATAATATAACAGTGAGGTCTTAATAGTCCTCTCAGTACTGCAGAACCTTTTCACTACTTTTATTACTTTGAGAAGAATTGGAGGTCCAAGCCTTCAGAAATGAAACATAAATAAATAACAACATTTTTTTATTGAATTTTTATAATCTTTATTCATTATTAATAATTACTTATAAGTTTGGCTTAATATATAATATTGAAGGAAGTTGTGGCCTAATGGTTAGAGTCGGACTCATAACCCAAAGGTTGCGGGTTCGAGGCTTGTACCGGCAGGGATTGTAGGTGAGGGGAGTGAATGTACAGTGCTCTCTCCCACCTTCAACACCACAACTGAGGTGCCCTTGAGCAAGGCACCGAACCCCCAACTGCTCCCTGGGCGCTGCAGCATAAATGGCTACCCACTGCTCCGGGTGTGTGTTCACGGTGTGTGTGTGTTCACTGCTGTGTGTGTGTGCACTTCGGATGGGATAAATGCAGAGCACTAATTCTGAGGATGGGTAACCATACTTGGCCACATGTCACATCACATTGTCACTTAAAAACGTTCCATACAGAACATAAAACCTGACCTAGCACTCACCTATTCTATTTCTCTAATTTTTTAATAAAAAAAAACGTTCCTATGTGTACTGTGCTAGACTAACTAAGACTTCCCAGGTCCCAGGCAGCTTGTTGGTCTGATTGCTTCTATTATTCTCATTTGGATAAAAGCTTCTACTAAATGATTAAATGTAAATGTAAATAACAATTTTTTTTGAGTATGTATGTATATAATAATTAATGACAAATATTGAGATACATAGTAAAGATTAAGCATGATATAATACAATCAGACAGATAATACAGCCAGATTCCACAAAATATCTTGTGTCTGGGCTTTTTTTTTTTTTTTTGCATTAGAAAAAATATAACAAGAAGATTCGGATGGGATAAATGCAGAGCACTAATTCTGAGTATGGGTAACCATACTTGGCCACATGTCACATCACATTGTCACTTAAAAACGTTCCATACAGAACATAAAACCTGACCTAGCACTCACCTATTCTATTTCTCTAATTCTTTAAAAAAAAAAAACGTTCCTATGTGTACTGTGCTAGACTAACTAAGACTTCCCAGGTCCCAGGCAGCTTGTTGGTCTGATTGCTTCTATTATTCTCATTTGGATAAAAGCTTCTACTAAATGATTAAATGTAAATGTAAATAACAATTTTTTTGAGTATGTATGTATATAATAATTAATGACAAATATTGAGATACATAGTAAAGATTAAGCATGATATAATACAATCAGACAGATAATACAGCCAGATTCCACAAAATATCTTGTGTCTGGGCTTTTTTTTTTTTTTTTTGCATATGAACATATATAACAGTAAGAGAAACACAACTTTGCATATAAATGCCATCAGTACACAAGATTACAAGTAAAATAAAAAATTAGCCAGAGGAAGAAAGAAAACATAAAATAAATAAATAAAACAACTAAAATAATGAAGACGGTACTGGTCTATTTCAAATTTGCAGACAATGTTAGAAGTCCTGAGAGCTTTTTTTGTTTTACATTTATATACCATATTACAGTATTGTTTAAATTCGTTGATAAAATTAAAACATTTTGGTTTAACACCCGACCACTTCATTTTGTGTATATGAAACTTCCCCATTACAACCAGTAATTGAATAATATACGCTTTATCCTTTTCTATCCCATAATCATCAACATATATAATTATATCAGACCCACCCAGTTTAACAGCTGTATTAAGTTTTCTTGTAATGAAATTCTCAACATCAACCCAAAATATCTTTGTATAGATGCAATGAAAAAATAAATGAAAAATAGTTTATTTTTCATTACTACAAAATTCACAGGAGTAGTCAATATTCAATTTAAAACGTTCCAATATATGTTTCACCGGATATATTCTATGCTCTTGTGTCTGGGCTCTGCTCACTTTAAAGGGGTCATATGATGCGATTTCCTTTCTCTTGGGAGTGTTACAAGCTGATTGTGCATAGATAAGATCCCTGAAGTGGGTCAGCTGGCCAATCAGAGCAGACTGCGCTTGTCGGAAGGAGGGACTTTGTAGAAAATGAAGCGTTTGAGAGAGGCGGGGCATAGAGGACCTACAATAATATACAGTATTTGAAAAATAATGTGTTTTTTGAACATTAAAGCATGTCAACATATTCTGTTACACCAAATACACAAAGTAATGATCTTTAAAAAAAAGCATCATATGACCCCTTTAAATCCTGGCGTGACGTCATTTTACGCCCCGGGAACTGCTTGGATCGCAAACAGTGAGTCCCACCTCCACTGGCTCGAGCTCTGATTGACAATAATGGCGACGCGTTCGTCTTGAGTTGCACCTCAATGAAACATTGCTCAAGACCGTATTTTCACCAATTCTTTGATATCACCTGGGTCGGCTTTAAGGATATCTTTCAGAAACTATCTCCGAATCTTTTTTTTGGCAAGGAAATATTAAGTTCTGCTGGTGAAATTCTTGGGAAAGCACTAACAAAGGTCTCCTCATCCGTGGCGAAGTGGCTGCTGTTTACAGACCCGTGCGTGCATTTGTTTCGGGCATGAAGAACTGCGAGTACCTCATCTACAGCCATTCATTCAGATATTACACTGCCATTTATTAAAAACCGGGACGCCTTGCTGAAACTGGCTTAGTAGCACGGGAAGCTTGAGCTGCTTTTTGCAGAAGCTTTTCACAAACAAGCAGCTCGCGCAGACATTCTGAATCGCGTCACGCAAAGTTGGACCATCTGTTGAACGCACGGCAAAGTTCGCGAACCATTTTTACATCTCGCGATAAAAACGACGGTTGTTTTTTTCTAAATCATAAGTTTTTGTTGCAATTTTTGCTAACGCCAAGTAACGGCTTACAACTTTAGTAAGGCTAGCTATAGCTGGTTAGCCTAGACTTGCTAACTGGCCTTTGCTAAAAACCAGCCGTTAGAGACTGAAATGTAACCGTTTTCCAAATTTACCACACAATTGTGTCCAGAATAAATGATCATTACAACCTAAATTTGCTAACTCTTCTCCGTAAGAGATATCTCACGAAAGCGACTTATCGTTACATTTATGTGTTGCTAACTTGCACATTTTTCAGTTAAATTCTGTCGTCAGGATATCAATAGACAATTAATTGTATGACTTCAGAAAACTAGGTCATCCCTTTACTTGTCCATACAGCTAAATTGCCCTCCTTCACTTGCCGTTGACCCAGATGTAAGACGAGACGAATCAGTCAACGTAATTTAAAACCTCACGTTTTCTGAGCTGGCTTGACGGCTAGCTAAAAGTCACTTTTATTGCAACATCTGCTCGTAAATGACTACCGGTAGGAATAACCGAGTCATGATGGAAGGAGTGGGTGCTCGAGTTATCCGCGGGCCTGACTGGAAGTGGGGTAAACAGGACGGAGGAGAAGGGCACCTCGGCACCGTCAGGAGTTTTGAGAGCCCAGAGGAAGTGGTGGTAGTGTGGGATAACGGCACCGCCGCCAATTACCGCTGCTCCGGGGCTTATGATGTGAGGATTTTAGACAGTGCGCCCACAGGTGAGACTCTTTCACCTAGTGTAGTATCAGTGCATCTGTCACCTGATCTAAACAAGACCGAGCTTGTTTAGGTCGAACATACATTAGTGTTACTTTAAAATAGCACTAATTACTGAACATTATCTGATGCTTAATTTCATAAAAAAATGTTCAGGTCATGAAAGTTTAATATATCTGTGTGTGTATATGTGACCCTGGACCACAGAACCAGTCATAAGGGTCAATTTTTCGAAATTGAGATTTATGTATAATCTAAAAGCTGATAAATACGCTTTCCATTGATGTATGGTGTGTTAGGATGGGGCAGTATTTGGCTGAGATACAACTATTTGAAAATCTGGAATCTGAGGGTGCAAAAAAAATATATATATTGAGAAAATCGCCTTTAAAGTTGTTCTTAGCAATGCATATTATTAATCAAAAATTAAGTTTTGATATTTTTACAAAATATCTTCATGGAACATGATCTTTACTTAATATCCTAATGATTTGGCATAAACTATATATATACATACATACATACATACATACATATATGTATATAATATATATTTATATATATATATAGAGAGAGAGAGAGAGCAAACTTTAGATGAAGCAATGCAGGTGGACGTCAACTCCTGTCATATGCGTGTAATTACCATCTTACAGGAATCAAGCATGATGGCACCATGTGTGACACCTGTCGGCAGCAGCCCATCATTGGGATCCGATGGAAATGTGCGGAGTGCACCAACTATGACCTCTGCACCACCTGTTACCATGGTGATAAGCACCACCTGCGCCACAGGTTCTACCGCATCACCACTCCTGGTAGTGAGAGGTTAGTTTTCTCCCTGTGGTCTTGACTCCTTGGCATTATTCCCTCTGTGGGTAAGGTAGTTCTCTGACCAGTTTCAGAACCATCATGCAACATATCCTTCAGTTATAGGCTGTTGTTGCCTGGCGAGAGGTAGACCACTCCTCTGCTTCCTGGAGCTCAGTGGGAATACCAGCCTTTAATAGTACAGAGCAGTTTGCATCATTGGTCACCATGTCCATCAATACATGGTTTATATCTATGTCTAAATACAAGCTACTTTAGATTTGAATTGCATAGTGCATGACTTTAAAGCTGGCCCACTGGTCTTGTTTTATTTGGTTTTTAAATTTAGGGATATTGTACTTTTTGTCACGTCTACCTGTGCCTAATTTGTACAAAAATGTTCATTTCCAAATTTAAATTTGGAAATCCTGTGTTTAGCAATCCATGATCTTCTTTCTTTTGTGCTGTTATTTGCAATTTTTTGGGGAAAAAAAGTAATTTAATACAATTAAAACATTGAGGAAATATTGTATGATTATTCCTTAAAAATAAGGTTTTAATAATTTTACTAGTAAGTAGCAGCCCATTACTTGCATTCTACTGAACAATAGTAATATATTTCTGCCGCAATGCCTTCAAGTTAAACCGAACTTTTATTTTGACGGGTTGCCGTGAATACCTTTACATTTCTGTGTGTATATGATATGAGGATAGTTTTACTCAAATGAAACGGTCAAATGCTCATGAAGTGACTCTCAGAGCAGTTCTGGAGATGTTTTTCCATGTATTTCTGTCCTCATTTAGTGAGACGGCAGATGCTAAAATCACCGCAAATAGTCGTTTTGCGGCTTAATATTTACAAATACTAGTGGGAGTGTGCTCACTTGTGTGTGTGCATAATATAAAATGGCCCGTTTCTTTCACCAAAGTATATGCGAAGATGCATCAAGATTCATTGAATTGTCAATAGGTTGAAAGTCTGTCGTGATCATAAAACAGGAAATTTGTGCTCTTCTATTTCTGCTTAGTATGAACTGTGGTTAATGTGGGTCTGACCAGAATATATTAGACATGTTTATGTTTACTAGTTGCCAGACAGATTTTTATAAGGTATACATGAATTGGTAATACAGCTGATCTTGTTTACCTAGTAAACTTTCTTGCATGGAATATGAAAATAGAGCTGCTGTTTTGTTTTTAGAGTTGCGTTCTATTACTTTTTACCGGCTTGAGTAACGTCTCCTTCACTGTCTCCATATGGTAAGGCAATTAAGAAGTCTAGCAGTTGTTTAGACGTCTCTCGTGGCAGCCACCCATAGCTGCCCTCAACATGAGCTCAAAGAAACAATAGGTCAGCTCAACAGCTGGTCTCCTTTCAACTAAGTGTGACTCTTTTTTCCTAGTGAGAATGGTTAGTGAAGTACAACACACAAAGACAGTGATGAAGCCAGGCCTTTTTCCCTTGGCAGCTGCTGTCTCCTGCTGTGGTTTCCAGCTGCTTTAGGGTACACATGATCATTTTATGCACAATTCTTTTATTTTTATTTTTTTTGCAGGTCTTTAGTATTTTAAAGATTTTTTTTTTACGGTAGTTTGCTATCTCAAACACAGCCTGCATAACCTAAATATGTTTTGGGAATGTCATGTTTTGTATTGAGATAAGCAGTTAGTTAGGGGCGCACAGAGAAGAAAAAGGAACACATGTCAGGAAAGCTGGAGGATCAGAAACTAACTGCCGTGGTTCAGCATGGGGCAGCTTCCAGATGGGAGACTAGCTCCTCCTCTAGAAACAAACACTAAGCGATAAAAAAAAAAAAAAAAGAAGATCCAGGATTGTCCTTTTTATTCTGCAGGTTTTGCGTAACCTTTGAGTTTCAAAGAAAACTAAACAATATAAATTGACAAGCCTACAGTGGGATCTTGTTTGTTAGCTACAGCATTTCAGGAAGTAACTTCTCCACCTCTAATATTTAGCAATCATTTTTAATGACTTTTTCTTTTTCAAAAGCTTATACTTTTGTAATCCAAAGCATATGATCTGAAATTGATTTTGGATTTGTAACATACTTTTATGTGTTTGCACAGAGTTCTTTTGGAATCTCGACGCAAGTCAAAGAAGATCACCGCCCGGGGCATCTTTGCAGGAGGACGGGTGGTGCGAGGAGTGGATTGGCAGTGGGAGGATCAGGATGGCGGGAATGGAAGAAGAGGGAAGGTAATGCCTCAACATGTTTGGTTATGCTCGCTTTTCTTTACTCATCATTTATTAGATGAAAAACACTCCCCCCATCACGTAGATACAGCTATGTTATGCTCTTTCATGTTCACTGAAGCAAAATTAGATGGCACCAAGGCATTATTATATTATGTATTCATTTAACTCGCATCATGCAACATAAGTGATCCATCCTACATTAGCAGTAACTTAAAAAGTGTTGTGAAACAAAGCTGCAGAATTGCACAGAAAATTTACAGTGAAATTTTCCTTTTAACCACATTATATACAAACTTTTTAAAGCTACATTATTATAAACCGGCATTATTAAAAACATAATAAATGTAGCATCATAATTTAAAATAGAGCCTACACCACAAGTGCAGAGACTGCTGGTTTGATTCCAGTTTTTACACTTTTGATGCAAAGCTCCAATTATGCGACATTCAATTAAAATTAGTTGCCACTTGTCAGTTATTGACACACTTGTGCAGTTTAAAAACGCCTCAGAAAAAGCGCCTCAGAACGTGCGCAAATATTAAGCTCTCTCTGAATTATTGTGTTTAAATGGACAAATTCACACAAAAATGATGTCAAAATGCCCGTCTTGGTAAGTAATCCTATAGCAGACATAGCCGGCTGAACGTACTGTATCAGTGCACTGGATCAGTCCATTCTCTTAAAGTGACAGCACTTTCTTAATATTAATAAAAAAGAAACAACAAAGAAATCACTCATTGCTCTTGATTGAAGCTTTTAACTTTTGTCATATGGTATTTTAAAGTGTCCTAATATTGTGTTGGAGCCCTATACAACAGGTTTAAATGCATCTAAGGCCAGAAAACATTGTAATTTTCTCAGAATATACATTTAATATTAGAGTCATTTTCCAATGATTTCAAAACGATTCGTTCCAAGCAAGTTCGGAGCAAACCCCTCCCTTCCATAAGCCTACTCTGCTCTGATTGGTCAGCTGGCCAAGCCTGTTGTGATTGGCACAGAGAAGAGTCCTTGAGCAAGTTAGCGAGCGCTACCATTGACAAAGCACCTTTACATAAAACAATAATATAGTGCTCCAATCCGTTCTTAAAATAATGGTGTAAAATACAAAAACACTTATGCAAGCAAATTGTGCCCACAGCTAAAGTTTAGCTGGTAAACTGTGAACACTTAAAACGATAATGGTGCTAACGTGATGAATGGATGAAATGATAACGTTACAGTTTGTAAACCAAAATGTGTCTACTGTAATGTTTGAAGAACGACAGACAAAAGACGCTCGGTGTCTTAAAAGGGTCATATGATACGATTTCAATTTTTCCTTTCTCTTTGGAGTGTTACAAGCTCTTGGTGCATAAAGAAGATCTGTAAAGTTGCAAAGACTAAAGTCTCAAATCCAAAGAGATATTCTTTATAAAAGTTAAGAGTCAACCACGCCTACCTAAAAACTTTGTTTGGTCTTCCAAAAGAGGACGATATCCGCTTCGTCATGCCTAGAGCTGATCCGTGCTGGTCGCTGAGGGAATACATCAACTTTCACCGTGGACGAAGCGGAGTCCAGCCCGCCTCAGCTCACTCTATCCCGGCCTCAGCACACGCTAAGCCGGGGCTTCACCTCACGCTAGGCCGCTGTGTTTTTCGTTGCCACTGATGATACAAATGCGAGTTTTGGGCAGTAGAGTAGCACTTGTTGTTTGTCATTTCTCCGATCACAAATGCAGACAGAGTTTTATGTTTACGCGGCGCAATGCAACGCAATGCGTAAAAAGACATTATAAGTCATTATAATCAGTAATTATGTCCCCACTGGATGCAACAAATTCCTCGTTTGTAATGGGTTTTAATGTTTTTGTTTCGTCGCTCCGGCCGGGACACGGCATCAACAGTATGTGAGGGGCGTAACATTTCTGTCTGACGCTTGAGGTATAGCTGGCCAATCACAGCACACCTCGCTTTTTCAGACCGATGAGCTTTGTAAAAATCGACGTGTTTCAAAAAGGCGGGGCATAGAGGAGAATAGAGGATTGTATTTCTGTGGTATCCTTGAGCACAGCGTCTTCTCAACATGATGTAAACACACTAACTAGCGGAAGTGTTTGTGGGCAGGTCAGACTCTGTACATATTTCGCCGGAAGGCGGGGATTATGCAAATGTGTGTTACCCAGTGACGTATACCGGTAACAGGCAAAAGATTTGAAAATATGACGACTCGTTAAGGCGATTCAGAATCGAATATCTCTCTTTTGAGAGACAATATCTTTATTTATCATGCACTTTTTTGATTAACAACTTTGCAGACTGTTTTCAATTAAGGATAGCTATGTTGTAAACTGCAAAAGAGATATTTTTCAAAAACCCATATGACCTGCTCTTTAATAAAGATGAATCTTTAATTTATACCATCAAATATGCAATGCTGTTTTATATTTCATTACTTTATTCAATTTCTGTACCTAAAAAACTGCTAGACCTACCTAAAAAAAAAAAGAAAATCACTGTTTATTTTATTTGTATCTTTACTCTATTGTATATATTTGTGCTGTTGCTTGTAGTTAGATGGATTATTCTTATTTTCTTTATTTGACAGTATATTTTTTGCCTAAAGATGGCATATACCGAAACAGTGACTCTAAAACAGTGATACAAACTGAACCGTTCCACCCCTTATATATATATATATATATATAAGGTTGTGTAATGTTACTTAACTGTATCATATGTTATAAATATAAAAACTCAAGTGATAATGGGAGAGCCCTGTTTAACAGTGTTCTTTTCATCTTCTCTCTTCATCTCTTTACATTTTCCGCAGTAGTTAGCTTCCTGTCATGTGACAACGGAGCGCAGTGAAAGGGAGTGAGTAGTAGGGATGCGCCGATCCGATACTGCCATTTTTTTTGTCGGATTGGGTATCGGTCAAAGAGGGCCGATCCAAATCCGAGATTGTGCGTATTATTCTGTGTTAGCCTACTTCTGAAGCCATACGATAGCTTAAAGGGGTCATATGATGCGATTTAAATTTTTCCTTTCTCTTTGGAGTGTTACAAGCTCTTGGTGCATAAAGAAGATCTGTAAAGTTGCAAAGACTAAAGTCTCAAATCCAAAGAGATATTCTTTATAAAAGTTAAGAGTCAGCCACACCTAAGATATTTTGGATGAAAACCGGGAGGCTTGTGCCTGTCCCATTGACTGCCAATTAAATGACACGACAGTCAGCTTGGTAAAGCTCTCTCCAAGACCATTCTGTGTTCCCATTATTATACTTGATTTGTAAATAAATGTCTATGATTTTGCAAAAAGGATTTTATCTTCTTGCTGGAGTTTAATGTTGTTTTGTTACTTGTTGCCGGGTGTCTGTGAGAACAAAACACAGGCGTAGAAAAGACTATAAATAGTTTTTAAAGTGCACAGTAACTGAAATATAAAACTGTTAAAAGAAAGGCTCAATAAGTGTTACACCGATATAATACACTACGCATCAGTTTCTCTTCCCTTTGTGCTTTGCACTTTTTAATGCAAAGCGCTGCGTGCTGTGACTCTGTGTTGCTTCAAGCACATCATTCTGCACATTCTACACCGGATGCGCATATTGTAAGCACTTCGTGCCGCACTGTATTTGTTTTGTCCTATCGAATCTATCATATGTTGTTGCCTTATTAAAAAATATGCTATACATTTAAAAGAAATGTATTTTAATTTTATAGTATATACTTATTTATAAATACATTCATGAATGTTTTTCATTAATGGATTTTATAATACAAATAGCAATGTGTAACATTTTACCATATTTAATGCAACACTTTTATTTGTTCCCCACAAAATATTGTTTTTTTCACTAAATGTTTGGATTTCTAAAATTGTGCACTGATTTTTCTAGAATAACTTTTGCTGCCGAATTATCCACTAACATAGTTTGATATATTTTTGTCATAGATTATGAATATACATATATTTTTTCATATTTATTGTTTATTTTTCTTCATAATGAAGTAGTCTGTATTTAGTAAATTGAAAGAATGATTATCAGTTCCACACACAGAGATATATAAATTTTACATTTATTTAAATGAGGAAAAAAACCTTCACTGGTATCGTATCGGTATCGGCCAATTCTGAACCCTAGGTATCGGTATCGGAGGTGAAAAAGGCGGATCGGAGCATCTCTAGTGATTAGGCGCGTTTCCATTACAGATTTGCACAAAACTTTGGCGATATTTTATAAATGTGGATAAAGTATTGCAAAATGACGACGTTTCCATTAACCAATGTTATGCGACTAAAACGTAACCTTTTGCCTCTCGCGATAAGTCATGGCAACAGATTTTGGTGGGATTTTGGCTATATTTATCCAAAGGAGGCGTATGCGTGTATCTTTACAGAAGCAGCACAGAGAGCCGCTTCAGAAACGTGCGTGGCGCGGTTGGAATAAACACAAGCATTGACTAACGTTAGAGTGGCTGCAATCAGCTTCAGTGGCCGTATCAGAGCCACACTGCACCGCAGACGTGTGCCGTGTAAATTGTCTTAAGCATTAATGGTAGGGAAAGCCCCTTATACTGGAGAGCGGCCACGTATGAAGTGTTTCTTGGTGGTTATAGTACATTGAAGAATGATCATATGACTTTTTACGTAAGCCATGTGACCTGTAAATGCGGGGAAAAAAACGTTTCCATTGCAGTTTTTGGGAATTATTCCTTTTTCGCATTGCCTGAAAAACCACCTCATGTGAGCGTACATTTTTTTTTGTGATATATGGGCTTTTTTGCGAAATTGACGCACCTAGTGACGGCTAATATTAACCAGCCTAAAATCTGCTTTAAATGTAAGAACGTAAAGATTAAGTTTAGTTGATTGTGATAGAATGGTGGACCAGTCACTGTATGAGCTCACAGCAGGCACATACTGTGCAGTAATTAGCCAACGTTTTGTAAAGAAATGAAAACAGGTTGCACCTCAACAATTATTTGCACTCGCACAAATGCTCCCAAATATATTTTGAGGTCGCACACATTAAATTTAGGGAGCATATGCGACTAAAATGGTCACAATTTCGAGCCTTGTAATGTAAACAATTCTTTTGTGCATGTGTTTCCATTATAAAAAATGTTCTCATCTCATATTGTTTACTTTATTTGTCATAATGAAAGCAAAACAAAACTCTGGTGACTCCGGCCCCTGCAAGCTTGCGTTTAACTGCCGCCACTTTTGCTGTGTTACTACCGTTTCATCTAGACTTTAAAGTCTAGTCCAAGACAAGCCTCTCTGACTAACTATATATGTACCATTTAGTGGCAAACTTTTTATTTATTTGTTTTTGCAAAGGACTGACCTTTAAGATGTTAATTAGTTTTTATAATGCAGTTTTTTAGTTTATTGGGATGTCCGTGGTCCCTAAAATCTTGTCCCCTTGAATATTGTGTTCGCTAGCTGAATTAATCAGACCGTAGAGTGCTTTAGTTATGTGACTAAAGTGAAAGCTGTTCAGTAAGTCTTTGAAGTAAGTCTCCCTCACCATCCTCCTATGTTTCAGGTGACGGAGATCCAGGACTGGAGTGCTGCCAGCCCCCACAGTGCAGCCTACATCCTCTGGGACAACGGGGCCAAGAACCTCTACCGAGTGGGATTCGAGGGCATGGTGAGCCACCCCCATCACTATGCACATACACAAAAGACTGCAGTTAACTGGCCTTTGTGTTGCTACCCACCCCCCTTCTACATGCACTGCACCACACACAGACAAATCATCCCATAAGCTGGCCTTCTTTATAAGAGCCATGTGCAGGGCAGCCATTGTGAGGGGCAGCTGGATGAGCTATCTGCATGATAAAAGAAATCTGTTCTCTTTCTGTCTCTTCACAAGAGAGCGAGATTCAACATGAAGACCAAAGGCAAAGAGAGCAGGGGGTGTGGTCTACAGAAAGCGTGCCTCAGTTATTGAAGTGCTAGGCCGCCCACTCATTGGCTGTTAGACTTTCTGCGACGTCTGAATTTCAGCCAATCATTTTGTGGTTGGGCAACGGCTTTTGTCTGTGATTGCAATATATCCGGAGGGTGTGCGCAGCCATCTGCCACTGGAATTATTAATTAGATTTGGATAAAGAGGAAGAAATGCAGACAACTGTATCAGAGACTGTTACAATGTTTAGACTTTTGTGGTTAGGGATTCAAAAACTTTTTTTTTAACAAATCTGTTATAATTAATTGTCTTTTTTCTTTTTTTAGTCTGATTTGAAGTGTGTGCAAGATGCCAAAGGAGGCACTTTTTACAGAGACCACTGTCCAGTGTTGGGTAAGCCTTCCAGATGTGTCATACTAGTAGGCTTATAATATTTAACATGAATATATTTTAGTTATAAAAGGGTTTAAGCTTTGTAGGTCAAGTGAAGTACTCTATTGCATCCTAATTGTATGAGTGTATTGTATGAGATGCCTCCACTAGGTGTCAGCACTAGATGGTATGGTGGGGCTGATCTTAAAATATGCATGGCTACAGTGACACATTCCTGTTTAAAAGCTCTTTTGGCCCCAGTCCATAATTGACTCCTTGCTATCCAAGCCATTGCCGTTAGGTTCTATACAAGAGTGGTCAACTTTAATTACTCTTGAAACCTTAAGAAATGGTCCCACAAAGCACAACGTCTTGTGCTTTACAATTTAGGGGCCGTTTGTCAGCCAAAAACGGGAAACGTTTTATGCGTTTTGCCTGTTAGTTTACATGACAACAGCGTTTTGGGGACTGGAAACGCATATTTTTGAAAACGGGTTTCAAAGTGCACATTTTTGAAAATTGCACCGTTATCGCCATGCACGTGTGTAGTACTTGTTAGGTATGTAGACATGCGCAGTACGTGTCGATTTTAAAGGCAAGCGTGAACAAACATACACAACAATGGCAGAGTATATGGTAGTGTTGTTGCTGCTCAAGAGTTTGCTACGCTTCTTCAGCAAAGTGTGGATTTACTTCACCAATATTACAACCAACAGCGGAGACGCATCATATACATCAAATCGTCACTTCCCTACAGGTACTGTTTACTTAGATGACAGCGCCAACTACTGGCCTGGCATACGTAATACTGCGTTTTTGGCCGTTTTCGCGGATATGTGTAAACACGAATCGTTTTGAAAGCGTTGTCATACGGTACGACACAGCACGGCTCGGTTTGCATTTCCACTGCTGTTCAGTACTGCTTTAGAGTGGGCGGGATTATTCACATGTCGTTATAGTTGCGCCGCCTCTATTGCCGCGACTCCTGAAAAACTTTTTAATTCTGTGTCGCCCCATCAAGCTTGCTGGATCCGCTCCTCTGCTATCAACGAGAGGAATGTCTGTACTTCCTTAACAGACAAGGAAACAGCCACTTTTTGGTTGTTAAAAAAGGTGCGCTTGTTCAAAACAGTTGCGTTCGATCCTTCGCTGGCTGTGCTGATTTAAATCTAGCGGTTCTGTTGTGTTTGTGTTGCAAGTTCAGTGACGCAGGTAGTGACGATTCTCTCCGGCCAATCCGTGATCAGCAGAGCTTACACGTCACGTTTTGGTAACGGTACGGTTCACTTGGAACCTCAACCGAGGTGGTACTAAAAAAGGTACCAGGTACTGTACCCAGTGGGAAAACCCCCCCAAAAGTGAACCGTACCAAGCCGTACCGTGCTGTACCATGCAGTGGAAAAGCGCCATTAGAGAGTCCCTACGCAGAGTTTACTGCTCCATACTCACTGAGCAAGGGCTATCTGTTGAAGTTCACTTAAAGGGATAGTTCACTCAAAAATGAAAATTCTGTCATTAATTACTCGCCCTCATGTCGTTCCAAACCCGTAAGACCTTCGTTCATCTTCGGAACACAAATTAAGATATTTTTGATGGAATCTGAGAGCTGTCTGACCCTGCATAGACTGCAATACTACTGAAATGTTCCCAAGTCCAGAAACGTAGCAAGGAGATCTGTAAAATAATCCATGCGGATATCCAGCAGATATTCTCCAAAATGGCACCAGGGTGATGCGGAGGAGACAAATGGTTGAATAAAGTTTTTTTTTTTTTCTTTTGCGCACTAAAATTATTCTCGTAGCTTCATATAATTGCGGATGAACCGCTGATGTCACATGGATTATTTTTACAGATCTCCTCGCTATGTTTCTGAACATTTCAGTAGTATTGCAGTCTATGCAGGGTCAGACAGCTCTCAGATTCCATCAAAAATATCTTAATTTGTGTTCCCAAGATGAACGAAGGTCTTACGGGTTTGAAATGACATGAGGGTGAGTAATTAATGACAGAATTTTCATTTTTGGGTGAACTAACCCTTTAACTCTTAACAAAAAGCATTTGAAATTCGCTGTAATGCAGACAAATGCATACAAAGCTCAAGTCAAGCAAATTGAGGGGGTTGGTGTATGATATAAAAATATACAACAAATTTATAAAAGGCGCCAGGGTGATGCGGAGGAGACAAATGGTTGAATAAAGTTTTTTTTTTTTTCTTTTGCGCACTAAAATTATTCTCGTAGCTTCATATAATTGCGGATGAACCGCTGATGTCACATGGATTATTTTTACAGATCTCCTCGCTATGTTTCTGAACATTTCAGTAGTATTGCAGTCTATGCAGGGTCAGACAGCTCTCAGATTCCATCAAAAATATCTTAATTTGTGTTCCCAAGATGAACGAAGGTCTTACGGGTTTGAAATGACATGAGGGTGAGTAATTAATGACAGAATTTTCATTTTTGGGTGAACTAACCCTTTAACTCTTAACAAAAAGCATTTGAAATTCGCTGTAATGCAGACAAATGCATACAAAGCTCAAGTCAAGCAAATTGAGGGGGTTGGTGTATGATATAAAAATATACAACAAATTTATATTTACAAGGTTTTTGAAATTTAAGTACTGGAAAACCCTTAAGGACTTTAAGTCTTGTCAGTTAAAACAACCAAGCAGTGTTCAGCCATTCAAGTCCAAAAAGAAGCCAAAGAAAATTCAGTTTGGTAGTCGCACGTCGCTTTTTGTGCACGCACAGAGAACTTCAATTTTGACAACATGTGAACATCAAATTGAGTTCTCTTTCTTGTCTTCTTGCACTACTGCTTATTTGTTTTTTCTTATTTTATTAAAGAGTATTTGCATTTAAAAATGGTTAGTGCAATAGATGACCGTGAGTAGTCATTCTATTGCTTGCTAGATCATCTAAATTTTTAACCTGTGACTTTCTGTAGGTGAGCAGAATGGAAACAGGAACCCAGGAGGCCTGCAGATTGGAGACTTGGTCAACATTGATTTGGACCTGGAGATTGTTCAGTCGCTGCAGCATGGGCACGGAGGCTGGACTGATGGCATGTTTGAAACGCTCACCACCACAGGCACTGTGTGCGGCATTGATGAAGACCATGACATCGTTGTGCAGTATCCTAGTGGAAACAGGTCAGTCACACTTTATATATTATCTTAAATGTCTTTTTTTTGGCTTTGTTTCAGTGTCTTCACAATTCTGACAAATCATTATACATATTATTAATGTTGATTAATAGAATATACATAAAAATGTCAACTTTAGATATAAACAGTCTACAAATCCAAAAGAAGCTATGTTTCTGAATTGTTAAATCAGTGTATCAAGACCTAAATTGATATTACATAAGACCATAACATTCCCATTAGTCCTCTTAGTAGTATGAAACTGCTTAAACAAAATCACAAAGTAAGCAGTATAACAATATTAACCCTGTAAAGCCTGACATTTGAAATAATAGTCAGGAAAATCTCATTTTTTGAAATGTAACAATTTTAACTACTGTTGTTGAAGGTCTGTGATTTAACCTTTGTGCTGAATTGAACAGAACCTTTCTGTGTGTTCTAGGTGGACATTTAACCCAGCGGTGCTCACAAAGGCAAACGTTGTACGTAGTGGAGAGGTGGCGGCTGGTGCTGAGGGAGGCAGTTCTCAGTTCATGGTGGGAGACTTGGTCCAGATCTGCTATGACATTGACCGCATCAAACTACTCCAGAGAGGACATGGAGAGTGGGCTGAAGCTATGCTGCCAGTGAGCATCACCTACCTCATCCAGGGATAGTTCAACCAAAAATGAAAGTTCTGTTGTCATTTACTTACCCTCATGTTGTTCAAATCTATGTGGCTACACTTTATTTTAATAGTCCACTTTTAGACATTCATAGCCATTCTACTAACTATAAGTAGGTTTGCAACTCCGTATGAACTAACTCTGATTAATTTGCAATAGGGCAAAAAAATCGCGTGAATATGAACGTGGTTTTGCGCAGCTCGTCAGTGAACAACGGCTCTGTGTAGTTAATGCTGCTCAATGTGAAAGCCCGCAGGTGATGGAGATTTACCGCTGATTACAGAACCGCTTTCTGACAAGATGCACATTAAATATCGCATGCGATTTATCGTGCAGCCCTAATTTGCAACTACATAGCAGCTAATTCTCACTTTGTTAGTTTAGGGTATAATGTCTGCTGGGCATCATCAAAATAAAGTGTTAGCATTAGGGGTGCTCCGATCAGAATTTTTGAGGCCGATCACAGAAAGCAGTATCTGCTGATACCGATCTTTTTAAAGCCTACTTTTTATCATTTATAACTATTTATATTGATACTCCAATCAGAATTTTTATACATTTATTCAGGGCCTGAATTTCATTTTTGAAAATCGGGGGAATTCTCTTAGGTGACTCTTGTGAGAGGGGAAGCAGCTTTCACACAGGAGTCCGCTACTGATCTGTGGCTGTTTACCACAAACACAACATTTATCCATTAGTTTGATTTCAAATCCAAACATCGTCTTTTTCAGCATTGTGATTCTTTTTTTACACAGTACAGTAATACAATCTTTCACAGACATGTTTAAACAATAAACATAAGCAATACATTATTCAATGCTTTTTACTTTTGCATTTACTTCTAGATTTATATATTAAGTTGCTCAAGCAATTGGCAAAACATTTAAACTACTTTTCTTACGTTATCACAAACTTACCATTGACAGAAATAGTTCATATTTACTGCAAACAATGCACTTTTACTTTAATTCAGCGCTTGCAGCGCAGCAATAGACTGCGGAAACGATCCACGCACTGCCGGACCGTAACCGTGTGCAGTGAATGCTTTTTATTAATCCGTTAACATGAGCGCGAAAAAAATATGCACCGCATATGCACTGCAAACGGAGTGTGTGTGAACTTGGCATTATGTGTGTGCGCTGCCAGTGTGCATGAGCGCTCAGTCTCCAGGAGAGCGCGCGACCGCTGAATGGTTAAACACTGGCAAGAATTAAAAAGAAATGCAATTTAGAAAATTTAGTGACGATGTGACACTGCCTCGACTGTGCAAGTGACAATTCGACCGCTGAATGGTTAAACACTGGCAAGAATTAAAAAGAAATGCAATTTAGAAAATTTAGTGACGATGTGACACTGCCTCGACTGTGCAAGTGACAATTCCTGTGTCAACTGTGCAGCGTGCAGCTCGCTTATAGACAGACGCGATGTGTGGTGATTTGAAGCCAATTGCGTATTTTGAGAGAGAAAGAGGACGCACGGTGATTCACTCACGCTGTTTGTGAAATTACGACTCACACAAGGTTTTCTAATTACTTTGTAAGTAATTGTACCTCACCTTCAGCATTATAATTATTTCACCCGCGCCAGACCGAGACTTAGATGGTGCCGCTGCATGTCGTGCCAAACCTTTCACGGCAGCATCATCAGCTTGAGATCGTTTTTTTTGAGATTGGCCTTTTAGAGACCGCCGATCAATCATCCCAACGTGATTATCGGCCGATAGTGATCGGTAGCCGATTAGCAAATATTAAACAAACAGTCTGCTAATACTCTAATGACTGCTAGTTGACATGTACATAGTTTCAAAGTTGCTAGTTATTATAATGTCTAAAGTGGACTATCAAAGTAATGTGTTACCACATATGTTTTTATAATAGAAGTCAACAGTTCCCAAAACGGTTTGGTTATCAACATTCTTCAAAATATCTTTTTAGACTGTTCTGCAGAAGAAAATAATACAGGTTTGGAACAATGTGTGGTCAAATAAATGATGACACAATTAAAATTTTTGGCTGAACTGTTCCTTTAATGATTACATGACACAGTTTCTGTGAATGATTAGATGAATATTACACTTTGGCTGTTATACCAACATGGATATTTTTTATTTATTTTGTTTTGTAAGAGAGCAGACTGAAAAATAAGAGAGAGAGAGAGAGAGAGAGGGGAACAGGATCAGAAAATATTGCAGGATTTAAAGCGGTTTCGCACATATGGTTACCATTGCGACACGAAGCACTAGGCCATTACATCACTCTGTAATGATTTTGTTAATTTATAGTACAGTGTAATGGATTTATCTAATCAAATAATTGCTTTTTTTCCATACTAAGACATCCGTCTCTAGTCTGCACAAGAAAATCTAGAGACTAATCAACAGCTTTTTCAGTTATGCAGGAGTGACTTCCAGAGCTCCAGAGTAGAAAGACATTTACTTTTTCAAAACGTGTTAAATTTATCTGTTTTGGCTGCACATAAAATGACCAATAAAACCAGCCATTGATGAGACCCCATCTTTGTAATAAAGACCCAGTTTGCTTGAGTTTAAAGAGGCTGATGAGGATTCACTTGCAGCCACTGGCAACCTACTACCAATAGCACAGTTTTATTTTATCTACAGACTGTTTCAAGCAGCTCTGCCTCCTAAAGCAGTGGATGAGATGCTAAGAGTGGCATTGAGTCTGTGTGATTGGTTTATATTTCTGTTTTTGATGTCCTCCATGGACAAATCTTAACAGAATTCCAATAGCTTCAGTTATGAGCAATATAGATATATGGTCCTGCAAGTCTAGGAGCCTTTGGGTATTCTCTCTTTAAATAAGCCAATCTCAATTTTAAAAGCCAGACCTTACACTTATTGATTTTCTTCTCTCTCTCTCTCCCTCCACAGTACTTAGGATGTTGCTCTCACAGGGGTGTTTGTACCTGTGTGTAATATGCAGTTTGCACACAAACTTGTCTAGCATTCCAGCAGTTTCAGAGCTTAGAGGAAAGGAAAATTGGTTAAATGCAAAATAACTCGCTTTAGGACAGTCACACACTCATATGCCCATGTTTTCTCTTGTGCAGACCCTTGGGAAGGTGGGAAGAGTGCAACAGATTTACTCTGACAGTGACCTCAAAGTCGAGGTTTGCGGGACATCCTGGACATACAATCCAGCCGCTGTCACTAAAGTGGCTCCTTCTGGATCTGCTGTTACTAATGCTTCTGGAGGTGATGCACACACACACAGAGGGATATGTGGTTTAAGGGGATAGCGCGATGGTTTTTATACTGTATAAACTGTATTTAGGCACTTCACTTATTGGTCACTTATTGCCCATGCACACCTTTTGTGTTATTTTATAGTTTTAGTGACTTACAAAATGTTAAACATGTGATCGAGTGATAGTTGTGATATCACGGCGTGATAGGGCACATGGACATTTTACTTTCAGGTTTAAATTATTCATTTCAATTAGGGCTGCACAATATTGGAAAAGACTGACATTGTGATGTTTTTCTGTTATATATTTTGCAATTTTCACCAGAAGACTTGAAAAGCTCTATTTGGAAATAATTCAAATTTTAGAATGATTCGGGGTGATTTTGTAGGGGAGTGCCTCTGATTTAAATTCTATTTCGTTATATATCACAGCCCTAATTTCAATATATTGTGGCATTAATTGATTTGCCAGAAGGAGAAAATGTCCTATATTTCAGTAGTGCTCAAAGTCAACCACAGACAAGCATCAATCCATTTCTCATCAGTCATTGTGTACTCTGCGAGACACTATAGCAGTGTTGACAGAGAGTCCTTTTATGCCTCCAGAGCGCCTGTCTCAGCTCCTCAAGAAGCTTTTTGAGACACAGGAGTCTGGAGATATTAATGAAGAGCTGGTGAAGGCCGCGGCCAATGGTGACCTAGCCAAAGTAGAGGACATCCTGAAGAGACCTGATGTAGACGTAAGAGTTCTATCATAACACATACACAGTACCAAATTTGCACATCCACAAAAACCTCAGCAGATTTCCATAGAATTCCCATTATTCATAAAGTTCTACACATCCCCTACATATTTATTTAATATTTTTGTCAATGTTAATGTTTTTAATTGCCAGTATAAATGAATATTTTGGCTAATGTTTATTTGCTGTCAATATGAGTGAGATATTTTCCATTTCTTTTTTTTTCCCACAGTCAAACTCACCAAATTAAAGAATAGTTAAAAACTTAAAGAGTTAGTTCACCCAAAAATGAAAATTCTGTCATTAATTACTCACCCTCGTGTTCTTCGAAACACGGATGACCTTCATTCATCTTCGAATAATTTTTTGCGCAAAGAAAACAAAAATAACGACTTTATTCCACATTTTTGTCTCTACTGTGTCTGTCGTGAACGCGCGTCCAAAGTGACGCAGTAGAGCTGAAAAAGTGGAATAAAGTCGTTATTTTTGTTTTCTTTGCGCAAAAAAGTATTCTCGTAGCTTCGTAACTTTACAGTTGAACCACTCACACGGACTACTTTGTCGATCATCTTGGTACTTCTCTGCACCTTGAACGTGGTAGTTACCTTGCTGTCTATGGGAGGGTCAGAGAGCCCTCATATTTCATCAAAAATATCTTAAATTGTGTTCCGAAGATGAACGAAGATCTTACGGGTTTCGAACAACACGAGGGCGAGTAATTAATGACAGAATTTTAATTTTTGGGTGAGCTAACCCTTTAAAAAGTCCTTGTTACAAGACATTATTTGATCTGATCAAATAGGTAGCAGTTCTTACATTTAAGAAAGTGCAAGTCAGAAAGAAGAAACTTATGCAAGTAGTACTTTGATCAAGCAACATAATGGTTCTAATTTGTAGCAAGACCACTTTGAACTGCTTGCACCTTTTGGTTCTAACTGGAATCTGACAGATCAGATCAAACGCACAATCAAAGAATGATGGCTGCTCTTATATGTATGAGACTTCTCCTATGAGCCTGAAACTCTCAGTTTATGAATTATGGAACCGCTTCAGTTTAGTCTCTTAACATTCTGAAAGTATTCAACAGTCATTCGTATGAAGACATGGGCACATAAATCGTTTTAAATAAGACTGAACAAAACAATCAAGCAGTTTTAATCAGAATGTTTTCATCTGTCAGCCATCTGTACATGCTGCTAAAACAATGGTTTCATTGACGTTTTTTGAGAGGGGTTGAAGAACATTGCTTGTGTAAATTTCAAATTGAACATCACTGCATCGCAAAGCTCTCGATGGTCTCACCACAATAACAATGGGAAACTGTTTGATTATGCCAGTGATTGCACAGCATGGTGATTAAAAGGAAATGAGGAGGAAGTTGATCCAAGTTTTGTTTGGAATAGAGAGACTAGACACTGGAATGTAGTGCAGTGCACAATGAACATGTGATATAGCAATGATATTTGGTATTAGCATTATTCCCACAGTCATGGAAGACCTGGAATTTTTAAATTGCGACCTGCGTGTTTTTTTTTTTTTAAACAATCTTTATATATTTTTTTTTGTGTTGTATTATTATTATATAATTTTATACGTAAAGTTTTATCATAGAGAAATTCTATATTTATAATCTGACTTTACCTCAATATATTTGATCAGTTTGAGTCTTCTTTTCCCCCACTTTTTCGGTTGTGTTGGTGCCAGGACTGGCCCGGTGCCCTGCCGCCCCTCATTGAAGAAATTGCTCGTAGCACAGAGAGAGATGAAGGGAAGTCAAATTGCCTAGGGGGACTGGCCAAATTATATGCTCGGCAGGACATGTCCTGCAAATACACCAGGGGCTCCAGCATTAATATTCATGCCTCTGCACACTGGTTTAACTTACCGCATTGCTGCAGATCACAAATAGACACTTGTGTATACGCTTATACACGTGCGCACAAACACATTTTAAAGAATGTCACAAACATGGAATCTGAGATGCAAATAGCATGATGTGGTCATCTCTGTCTTTTTGTTTCCAGGTGAACGGGCAGTGTGCAGGACACACTGCCATGCAGGCAGCCAGCCAAAATGGCCATGTGGACGTCCTCAAACTGCTGCTGAAACATAATGTGGACCTGGAGGCTGAGGTATGTCTTGGATCTTGCTCCTAAACCACCTCTTGTCACTTTTGGCAGTTTTTTCCCCCTGGAGTTTATTGTGTTTGGAACAGGGCAAACCACAATATGCTGTGGCTTGACTACTGACCTTAAGCCACTTAGATCTTGTTTGTTTGTAGTTCAGACACCTCAAGCAGATGTTTTTGTTGTGAGAGAGACTTCATGGAGCTAGTTATTGAATTTCACTTATTGAATTTAGTGAAATGTTTCCTTGTGTATTTTGAATGCGCCAGGATCAGAGATGCAAACTTTTCACTTTTTGGGTGAAAATCACCATAGCTAATCCAAAATATATAATTTGTGTGATTTGTGTAGATCCAATGAATCCAATTTTTGAAACTGGTTTGAAAGTCAACAAATGAGAAGCGTGGATGGCTCTATCTGTGATTTTCCCTCAAAATAAAAGCTCTTTGATTTAATGATTGAAAGCAAAGAAATTAAGATGGCCTGTTTTTACTCTTTTTCTGTAAACTAAATGTACTATTATTAAATACTATATTTTTTTACATTATGGTATTATAACAAAAGTAACATTTCTTTATTGATTTGTTTAATTGTTATAATTCTATTAAAATAAACATTTTGATTGAATGAAATATGAATAATAATTATTAGATTTTTTTGAATGTCAGTGTTTGAATTTTGTCAATAAAAGAGGAACTTAGAAACTTTAAGATCTGTTTTTTTTTTTTAAATAAAAGCTCTTTGGTTAAATTTTTAAATGCAAAGAAATTAAGACGGTCTGTATTTCTCAAAAATATAATTATTAAATACCATTATTACTAATAGTAGGAAGTCGTGGCCTAATGGTTAGAGAGTCGGACTCGTAACCCAAAAGGTTGTGGGTTCGAGTCTTGTACCGGCAGGGATTGTAGGTGGGGGGAGTGAATGTACAGCGCTCTCTCCCACCTTCAATACCACGACTGAGGTGCCCTTTAGCAAGGCACCGAACCCCCAACTGCTCCCCGGGCGCCGCAGCAAAAATGGCTGCCCACTGCTCCGGGTGTATGTTCACGGTGTGTGTGTGTTCACTGCTGTGTGTGTGCACTTTGGATGGGATAAATGCAGAGCACTAATTCCAAGTATGGGTCACCATACTTGGCCACATGTCACTTCACTCACTCACTCACTTTAGTAATATTTTATAGATTTTTTTAATGAATAGTTGTAATTTAATGAAATATATATTTTAAATAATTGTAATGCTATCAATTTAATAAAATACACATAATTATAATAATCATAATAATATTGCCCTGGACACCCACATCTTAAAATGAAGAGAGCGTGCCGTACGTTTGAGATCATTTTATTTTTTATGCCTTTTTCTTATCCCGACACGGAGACCGCTGAACGCACCTCTTTAAATGGTTTCGTGGTGCTCGTTATTGTATTTTAAAACAATATTGTAATGTTTTCAACTGACATTATGGCATTTAAAATAAAATTATCCCAAACGTAACTGTGGCGCTTGTGGCTGTTCTGCGCAGTCAGTGAACTGCTTCCATCGGCGCTGCTGCAGCAAAACACACTGTTGCTAACATGAAACATTTTTATGTGAGTATTATGACCAGTACTTAATTTGATCCTGATGGACCCTGTTCCGGAAAATGTCAGATTTTACCTTTTTGCGTTCCGGTAGGCCTATTTGTTTTTAAAAATCCGTCATTTACGGTGCATTAGATCGTGACAGTGCATGCTGTCATCCTTTCCTTTCCGTGAACTTGTTTATGGAGCGCCGCGCCACACTTCTGTTTTAAATCTGTTAGCTTAATTATTTAAGTCAGATATATTTCGCTTTTTTTTTTAATGAAAACGAATTGTTATTTTTATTTTAGGCCTATTACTTACATAGGCTATACATCTTCCTTAAAGCATCCCATTTTGTCCCAGGGCTTGAAAACCTGTGCCTAGGCTAGATAGGTCCTGCAGAAACTTGTGAACGATGCTCTAGTTGAGGCATCAACGTTTAGTAACATCATTGAATGCGCCGGGAAAACGTATTGTCAAGTGTCGGTCACAGCGCCTTTTAATTGCTGTTTTGAATCCAGCAATTATTTATTTACAAATTATAAGCTCTGATTAAGACAAGTGTGGTATAAAAGCTTTGTTTATTAGAGGAATAGGGATGTAATGTGAAAATCGATTCAAATATGTGATGATTCAAATCGGTTGAGATGCTAAACAAATCGCGATTCATTTAGGTGTAGGAGTTTTTATGAATGTATGTCTGAGGGGAACTTACTGTCTTTAGAAAAGTTTAGATGGTATTTTTTCTTTTCCTCTTGCCTCTGTATAACGCATATTAAAGTTCATAAGTGCAGCGCTGCTTTGTTTACAGCGGAAACCAAGGAAATGCTTTAAGCGCCACCTACTGGCAGAGAGTGAATCTGTACCTCATTCAGCTCGTCTGCTGTGTGTTTCATGCAGATATTTTTATGTATAGTTTCACAAAACTGAAGTCAGCACATTCTGTTTTTGCTTCAAATTTTGAAATTATACAATCTAATTTAGATTAAAAACTGCTCATGTTGCATGTATGCAGCATCTTTGTTTGGATCATGATTAAAATGCAGTTGTTGCCTCTAATTTTAAATGGTATCCTTCCCCCGCAGTGTCCCGCAGCCCTGCAACCTTCACCTAATTGTTTCGAAAATGAAAATCTGGGGAAATGACTACATTTTGACTACAAATGACTACAAGTTACTGCATTTCTATTGCATTCCATGTTGAAGAACTTTGTGGTGTTTCTATTTTAATGTACTTTTAAAGTATAAATCACATTAAAAGCTTAATTTGTCATTATGAACGAATGATGATGCATTTATATACCGTCACCGTCACTCACAGCCGCTCGCATGTGTTTTGCGCATGAGCCGCACGCAGCCCAGAATTAAACGACTTAATCGACCATGATAGCTTTAATCGATTGCATCTCTTATCGACAATTAATCGATCATCGATTAATTGTTGACATCCCTAGTTGGCAGCCTCTGCACATCGCTGTCAACAAGGGCCACCTACAGGTGGTGAAGACTTTGCTTGACTTTGGCTGCCACCCCAGTCTGCAGGTGAACTATCTGTCTAAGTGTTTCAGTCCCTGGTGTCTCAGTACCTCTCAGTTTATAATGAAAACGCCCTTCCTTGCTTTTTATTGACTGACACTTTTGGTCACACATTCTAAGCTAAAGCTGGTAGTTAGTGAGTAGCTTCTTGTTTTTGCATATGCTATTAGCACAGTTTTGAAAGGATTATTTGATTAATATGCTGTTTATACTGCAAACTAGATGAATAGATGATAAAGGGATTGTGTTTTCCCAGGTGATTGACACCCTGCAGCACTTTAGAATTTTATCTTCTATTCGGCTGTGAACAATCTAGTGCAGTTTTACCATGAATCAGCACAGATTGGTTAGCTGCTTTTCAAAAGCAAATGCCATCACATGAAACATAGCTAGTATAATAAATGCTGGCATTACATGGCAAAGCATTTGTATAATTTAGCATTTTTCTGCCTGTTCTGTGGTAACAGTACATCAAGTCACATCACACCCTCAGTAAAGTGAAACTCTAGGCATTCTTTTATTCTGTTTCTCTGTGAACAGACTTATATAATGCTGTGTTGCATGTAGTAGAAAAAGCAGCACATACTAAAGAGCGTTTAACTTAATGCTGCCCCCTGCAGGACTCAGAGGGGGACACACCTCTGCATGATGCCATCAGCAAGAAGAGAGATGACATGCTCTCTGTGCTCCTGGAAGCAGGTGCAGATGTCACAATTACCAACAATAATGGATTCAACGCACTTCACCATGCAGCTCTGCGAGGGAACCCCAGGTATGGCTACGTTAAATTTTCATATGTCATAATTTGGGTTGAATTAAGCTTGTGATTAATGAGAATTGTGCATCCTTGAATTTATTGAATGGTTTCATTTCATATTTGGGGCCTGTGCAGAACAAATCCGAGGCTCCTGAAGTCAAAATAAGTTATTTTTTCTTTACTGCGGCACTTTTACCGTTGTTGCTTCATGAATGGTGATGCCCACTTGCATACAAACTTAAACTACAGTAGGCACTCTGATTGCATCTAGGGCTGCACGATTAATTGAAATTAAAGGTCCCATATTGTCAAAACTGAAATTTCCTGGCGTTTTTCATGATAACTGAGGTCTAGGTGCTATGTAACGACCATATAAGTTTCAAAACAGTCAATCCACAATCAAATGCACACAGCCTGCATAAAGTAGCTGTGATTTTTCACGAACCCTTGTGACTTCCGTAAAAAGGTGACGTCAGAACTACTCAGTCACCGCCTTCAGTCACCCCCCCAAGCACATCCCACAGTCCCACTCTCCTTTTGCCAAACCCGCCAGACAATATCGCGTCTATGCCATTGCTGAGCAACAACAACACGGAAACATGTCGAGAAAACGCTGTTCAGTCTGGATGTCAGGAAACTACATCATTGCACCGTGGGGCTGTGAAGGTTGCCGTGACAACCGCGTCAAGTGCACGTGACCTCACACACTCTATAACAAGCATAATACAAAGTTTTGTATACAAGTGTAATAATAGTAACAGTTGCAAATTGTTTTATTTAGACTATGTCTATGCTAATTCACAAATGACCTCAAACACCATACACGGCATTTGATCCTTTAGATTGGCAGGAAAATAGGAAAATACAGTACAGAATACAGAAACCAAATACTACATCGCAAATCTGGAATCATTTCCATTCATGTCACCTGCATCTGCATTTGTACAAGTGTCTTCAAGTTAACGTGATCGCAAACGCTTGGCTGGTCAGGTTTGTATTTAATGCATTCGGTGTTTGAAAAAAAAACAACCATGAATTACCGTTCTGAAACATCCTGTTGTAAGCGCGTTTGAGGAGGTGGTTGGTTGTCTCCTGTCGTCGCCGATTCGGGGGTCTGAGTTCAGCTCAAACATGTAAGGCCGGACAACATTTCCCTCAGCAGTGACCATCATTTCCGGTGTTTCTATTGACCTTACTTGTGAGTAAGCAATCCACAGCAGGCTACAGCATACATGACCCTAGTTACCTGTGGTTGGCCTGGCCATGCGTCACTCAGAAAACAACAGGCCAATCAGAAAAGAGGCTCATAAATATTAATTAGACGGGCCAAAATCGACCTGTTCTTTGCAGAGCTCCTGAGAGAGGAGCTGTAAAAATATATTGAGATGGTTTTTGGTACTTATACCGCAAATATATATTCTTAAGGACATCAAGACTTAAAATAAAATTCCAGAAAGGTATAAAATGTGACCTTTAAATCGCAATTAGGCAAAAGCTGCGATTGTCTTGCGTATCTTTCAGTGAAGCACGGTTTTGTGATCAGTAGACATCTTCATCCAAAGGCTAGAGGGCGCTCTCGCGCTGAAACTCCAAACATTCCCCGCAGAAAAAAGGTAATGTACGTCTTTCCAGGGCTGCGTTCCAGTTAATTTTTTTTATGCTCTTCACTCGCAAACTTCCCTCCATCTCGTTTACTCGGGTGTACGTCATTGATTACGTTGCCTGAGTGCCCACTTCTGGTGGAACCCTTACAATGGGCTGAACTGGAAGTCCTAAGCCCTAGATCACTTAGTATCTGCTATGGAGTTGGTTTATTGTTTACATTTTCTCCCTTATGAATTAGTTTGGTGCAGCATTCTATATATGTATAGGTATGCTTAATGGTCTGTTATATATATATATATATATATATATATATATATATATAAATTTTTATTTATTTATTTTTTTTATATATAATAGAGTTGTTTGGGGTGGGGATAAATCAAACGTGATCTGTGATGACGTCACAATCGTGACATCGTATTAAGATTGAACTGCTTTCATTGATTCAACGTGACTATATATATATATATATATATATATATATATAAATTTTTATTTATTTATTTTTTTTATATATAATAGAGTTGTTTGGGGTGGGGATAAATCAAACGTGATCTGTGATGACGTCACAATCGTGACATCGTATTAAGATTGAACTGCTTTCATTGATTCAACGTGACTAATAAACACAGGACTACGACAGTATATGGTTTTATCTTATAATTTTCATTATAATAATTTGTTTGGAATAAAAACATGTTATTAAATGTGTTATTTTGTGGGACAAGAGGTTCATAAATGCTTTTCATGTTTGCAAAGATGTTGGACACATGTTGCTTTTTCAAATGCACGTTATAAACGACTCGAACGCGCCAGGTAAAGGCTCGATGGTATAGAGAAGTGGGTTTAGATGGAGCAGCATTTACTACACAGAGCCGTAGTTCATTGACAAGTTACACAAACTGCTTTCATAATCGCAGTACGATTTTAATGATTTCATAATCGCATGAATATGAAAGAGGTTTTGCGTAGCTTGTCAGGCTTCATTGTTAGTTTTTTACGGCAGCAGCGGTATCCCTTCTAGCCACAACCCTGGAACGATGTGCATTTCCTTTCTTCTGTGGGGCATATTTGGAGTTTCAGCGCGAGAGTGCCCTCTGGCCTGCGGATGGAGATTTACTACTGATCACAGAACTGTGCTTCGACTGATCGTGCAGCCCTAATTGCATCCTTATCTTCAGTTTTCCTCTGCTAGTAGCTGTTGATATACCCTTAATATTTACATTTACATTTAGTCATTTAGCAGGCGCTTTTATCCAAAGCGACTTACAAATGAGGACAATAAAAGCAGTCAAAACTAACAATATATAAGTGCAAATGACAAGTCTCGGTTAGCCTAATGCAGTACACGTAGCAAGGTGTATATACAGTATATATATATATATATATATATATATATATATATATATATACACACACACACACACAAAGGAAAACAAGTAGATAAAATAAAGCTTTTATTTTTTTAAAGCTTTTAAAAAATATATATTTAAAAATACAAATTTTAAATTGAAATTAGTATATATTTCAAACTTGTTGAGCTTCGAGCTGCAAATTTTTTTTGCTAAATTCGGATTTGATATATAAAAAGTTCAAAAATATTTAAGATTTCTAGTGTAACATTTAGATTTCAAAACTTCATTTTGCAAATATCATAATAATCCAGTGAGATTTGTGTATGATCTTCTCCTACAACACAGCGTTTACAATTAGTGTGTTCATAGTACTGTTGCAAGCACCTTGGAGAACTTTCCACAGTTTTTCTATGGATTTTAGGCATTTCAATTGTTTCTGTTGTGGTGAAGCATCTAATACTTTATAAAAAGTAGTACTTAATATAAAAAGTGTCCATGAATAAATATAACATCAAATTTTATTAAATGCCTTAACCAGGTTAACAATTTAATTGTCATTCATTAAAGAGATAGTTCACCCAAAAATGAAAATGAACCCATGATTTACTCACCCTCAAGCGAATCAATGCTTTTATGTAAGAAAAACATCCATATTTTATATATTTTATAAACCGGAATCTCTAGCTTCTGCTAACTGTTGTATTTGTGTACACGAGAGAGTGGCGTTCCAGCAGATGACTTAGGACGTAGGCATAGCATCAATTCACCTCAAAATGCCTTTATTAACCCCCCCCCCCCCTTTTTTTATGATGGATGGATTCACTTTATTGGACTTCAAAATCTCAGCACCCGTTAACTGCCATTATAAAGCTTGGAAGAGCCAGGACATTTTTTAAAGATAACTCCGATTCTATTCATCTGAAAGAAGAAAGTAAAATACGCCTAGGATGGCTTGAGGGTGAGTAAATCATAGGGTCGTTTTTCATTTTGGGTGAGCTATCCCTTTAATGTGTAGGATAGTTCACCCAAAAATGAAAATTTGATGTTTATCTGCTTACCCCCAGGGCATCCAAGATGTAGGTGACTTTGTTTCTTCAGTAGAACCCAAATGGAGATTTTTAACTCCAGATGTTGCAGTCTATCAGTCGAATAATGCATGGCAATGGTAAAAAAATATATGAGAGGGAAAAAAACATGCACAGACAAATCCAAATTAAACCCTGCGGCTCGTGACGAATCATTGATGTCCTAAGACACGAAACAATCAGTTTGTGCGAGAAACCGAACAGTATTTATATCATATTTTACCTCTAATACACCACTGTCAAACTGCTTTGAGCACACGCACGGCATCCTGTGCGTGAGGTGTGTGAGGCGTGTATACTGGCACAAACCGGCTGGAGTTAAAAATCTCCATTTGCGTTCTACTGAAGAAACAAAGCCACCTACATCTTGGATGCTCTGGGGGTAAGCAGATAAACATCAAATTTTAATTTTTGGGTGAACTGTCCCTTTAATTGTAACCATACCTATTTATTTATTCATTGCAAATAAAATGGGAATTTATTTTTATTATTGGTGCATTTATTATTAACTTTGTGCCATAGAAAATTGCTGTATAAGTTACAAATGCCTCAGTGAAATGATCAATCCCCCAATGGCAACATGGGGATCCTTTTTATTGACTATGTGGAGAACTGCCCCGGGTTATTATTTATGGCTCACTTATACAGTAGAGCCTTGCTTGGGAGCAGAACCTGTCCCTTCACCATCAGAAAGTCCTAGAGATATATAGCTGTCCTCCAGCTCATCATTTACTTGTATTTCTCGCATGAGCTCCCACCGCTGCAGTCGTCTTTGCGCAGCACTCTTTCTTTCCTGTGCTGAAGCTTTTCAGTCTAGTCCTGTTGTGCAGACTTGAGTATGCATTTACTGGGTCTGAAGGCTTGTGCTAAGCTTGTGTACTTGTTGGCTAGTTTTTCAGTATGTGGTTAGGTCATGAAAAACCTGTTGGTTGGCTGCTTTAAAATATGAAATTTCCTGTTGAATCCACATGCCACACATCTCAGGGGTCGGTTGCATAAACATAGTAAATGTGTCTGTGTCTTAAGAAATTGATTGACTAACTAGAAGTTAACCAAGTGGCAATCAGTCTTACTTTTTGGATTTAAAACAGTAGGTAGTAGCCTAACTTCACTTGCACCATTTTAACCAGTTAGATTTTATCACGGAAACATCATACAGCAGGGAAAACCATTTTACTTTTTTCATCCTCGCATGTTTTCCTAAAGTCATTAGCATGTTGATGTGTCTCTCAACTGGTGTTCTTCAATAATGCCTGTTGTAAGTACAGTTGTAACCTTACACAGGAATTTTAAACAGCCAGACAAATCAAATGAACCTGTTGGACTGTCAGAAAAACTTCTTGGTATGCGTATGCACTTTATTCTTTTAAATGTTTTTTTTTTTTAACTCCTTGAAATATGTTAATCTGAGGGGGGAAAAAACATATGCATTCTGGATTTTTCTGTCTATTTATTTTAAAGATTTTATTGAACATTTATCTATACATTGCGAATTTGCGTCTTGGTTGGGTATGTTGAAAGTGTATTTTTCTGTGTGTTTATGACAGTCCCAGGCTGAGAGCAGGACTGGTTCCTCTCAGTGGCTCTCTGGATGGCTGCTGGAAGGCAGTTGTGCTCCAGCACTATAAACAGTACGATTAATAGCCCATGACTCATAACAGAGTCCACAAACAGGCCCTGCAGAGGCTGCCGCTGCACAGCCCCTATTACTACTGTACAAATGGGCCAACCTGTTTGTTAACCGCCACATGGACTCTCCCCCTTGGATGCACTGCTGTGTGCTGCTCTACAGCTGCTTAGTTCAAGCCTTAGCCAGCAGTCACATCCAGTGCTGCTAGTGGAAACGGTATCATAGGAACAGAGCTTGGCACTAGGTGTTTTATGTTTATAGAGAAACCATTGAATATGAAAGCAAATGATCAGCACAGATTATTATGGGCGGTTTGTGCCTCTGCTGTATTGTCAGGTGAATTGCCAGTTGTCTGCTTGATTTTAAGACACTCAGTAGATTTATTTATATAAATTAACCTGGGCCGTAGATTAGTTGGTCTTTTTTCAATTTATGGTAGTTAACACAATTTCAATGCTTTTTTAAATTGGAATTTCAGTGTGACTGCAATATAAATTAAAACATTAACATTAAAATATTTTTGTAATACTTGTAAAATTATTAAACATTAAATTTTTGGGTCAATAATTTTATTTATTTTTTTAATCTGGAAATATTCATTTATTTAAAATCCATTAAAAATGCCATACAGTGACTTGAATACACATCTATGAGCATGTCTTAATTCTGAATTTAAAATAATTTTGAAAGTTTTAGGAGGTGCGCAAGTCAAAAATGGTTGGGTGATGTTTCGATCTTATCACAATGAAAACAAAAATCATGATTTAAAGAATCAGGAATGAGATTTTTCTTTCATATTTATACCACTTTCCATATTTTCAAACATGAGAAGTATGACCCATATGAGGTGGGAGACTGTAGGAAAGATTCAATTCAATTTTGAAATAGCCCTTTATTGCTAAGCAAACTTCAAAATGCTGTGATTGCAAATATTTTTTAATGCATTGCATTCTGAAGGCACTGCATGAGGTAGTGGCACCATTTACAGTAGCAGCTGGTGAGGGGGATACCCTTAGCATCCCAGCCAGTCCAAAATGAATAATGAATACTCACAACACTGATTTTTATTTGGTGTTTGGCACTCTGACCCTGGCTGAGATGCTAAGGATAACACAGCTGCTAGATAAATGTTAGTTTCTCACCAATTAGCCAGTAATTTTTAAAAATGAATTCTAACTATGTATGCCAGCTGCAGTTTAGTTATATGAATATACAGTTTAACGTGCTGCATGTTTCCATTTCTGCAGTTGCTATGAGTTTAGGTCACTTATAAAATCCATTTAAAAACGCAACTTGCTGCAACCATCTAATTTTTAATGACACATTTATAAATGTTGTCAGCAAAAGAGAAGCTTTAAGGTCTCCCTGCAGTTTTCCACCAAAATAAAAATAAATTAAGCCATAAACATTATTATTGTAATTTTACTGTTGTTGTTCGGTTAATGTTTTCCTTTTTAGCTCTTAGCTGATCACAGGCCTGAAAATGAAATTCTTGCAAAGAAACCAAGTAGTTTGAGGCTTAATATTGTATTATTATTTCTTAGTGGAAAAAAAGGAACTGCTTTACTACCTACCTTTTTTCTTATGCTATATGGTGACTATGCAGAAATATATATTATTTTACAATTTCAGGCATGACTTGGACATAGCAAGATCACTTTAATTAATTGATATAAATTAATCATTCATGATATTTGTTTAAAAAAAAGTACACGCACAAGTATTCAAGGTGTAAGAATAATGTTATTGCTTGGTTCCGCAACATTTTTTTAGAATTTAATAAATTTAACCATTCAATTTATAATTTTATTGAAAAAAATGGTAGAACAGTTTTTAAAAACATAAAACCAAAATAAACCAGAATTTTACATTTTAAACTAGATTTTTTTTATTCACCTTTTCTTATTGTATATACTTATTTGTCATTGACCGTTTTATGAGCTCATTTAATTTGTTACACACAGGACAATCATTAAATAGAGGCTAAAATATATATTTTTTAAATAAAAAACGGAAAATCTTAGTAGAAATAGTGACCAGTTACAGCAGTTAAAACAAACCATGTACATTTTAACCTAAAATCTTGATTTGAAAAAAAAATTTATGGATGTGATATGCCAACCATCTCTGTATATAAGCTGATACATGATATGAATGGAGGTGCAGCACAGGTTCAGCATGACATGGTGGCAGATCAGCGTAATTATGGGTGAAATTATGATGCAGCGTTGCGATCCATGTGACTGAAGGAAGGATGCTGCTCTGATGCAGAGGAGAGGGAGGTTCACACCACATGCCTGCGCTGCGTCAGTTTGCCAGGGGGCCATAATTGGTGGACTCTTTCTGTGTATGATTAGTGTGTACAACCCCCCACACTTAGAAGCATCTGGTTTTTATCTCCACGCCCCTGTATGCAGGCAGAGAAGGGTTACCGAGAGGCACGCAGGCTACCGTTCCCGCATGTCGCAGTGAGCTTGTGCTGCAAATGCTCTCCTCCCCTCTCCCTCAACTTACTTTTGCTCTCCATTTCCATGTGTACTCAGATATTCAGTTGTGGATGTCAGTCACCTGTCTTAGCCCAATTTAACACACCATTGCGTCACATTACCTTCTTTTCAGAACTTTGTATCCTTGCCTGCTTTCAAATGGTGGCTAATGCATTTATATCTTAACCCACTTTTTTCTATTAAGTTATATTTTCAGCTTGTAGAAAAGGCAGTCACAATGATTGGTAATAACATTTATTTAAAAAAAACTTGTCAATTAATGAAGATATAAATACATTTTTAAATAAAAGCAAGATAGAAACCATTCATGTTGTCATCAAAGCATAGCTACAGCTGGTTGAAGGGGACCAAATCCATTGAAGAGGTGATTTGGTTCCATTTTACCAGCTTTAGCAAAGCATTGTGGTTTGCTGTTAATGAGACTGATAAAAAAGAGCTTCTTTGACCCTGTTTAAGCAGTACAACTTTGTAAAACATGACATGAAATGTTGCCCGGGCTCATTTCAGATTTCAGATTTTCTCTAACTATTAAAAAATGTTTCAGTGCGCTCCAAAGGTTTTCTTTCTCTTTGTTAAAAAAGAGAAATGTCCTCAGCGAAAAAGATAATAATCCATCGTGGTGCACTTGAGTCAAGTGTCTGCAAGTCTTGAAGCAATTACAGCAGCTGATGGATTAAGCCTGCCGAGGGCAGAGTGTCACTTGGGCGATGTCAGCATGTGCTGCTGTTTGTAGTTGTCACTTTCTCAATTTTGAAAAGATTAAGTCATACTCTGCTAAATTGTAGGGTTAATTTGCCCACTTAATCCAATAAGGGAGTGTGGTGGGAGCTCCTCCGAGACTGCTCATGTGGTAATGTTGAAATGACTAATAAAGATATTTGTACTACATGTCAGTCACAGTCCGAGGCAGAAGCAACTCCACAAAACAATTCAGTGACGCACAGTGAGCACGTGTTGTTTTGTAAGATGCAGTCGACGGTCCATCAGCTAAGATGGACCCAAAAAGCCTCTTTAGCTCCTTAGCAGGTGGCCAGCTGAGAGTGTAAGCAAGGGGTCATTGCTGCTCAATATGGCGCTCATTAAAGTGGGGTCAGTAAAGTGCTATTTACACCACAGATCCCCCTCCCTGTGCTACACAGACACTCGCTTGCAGCATTCTGGACAAAGTTCGGCCCCCAAATAGGGGACAGCAGCTGAACATTTGATAATGTCAGCATCTGCTGTGGGTGTCACTCAGTCTGAGGGCGAGAAAGAGGGAACACAGCCACACGACTGACAGGAGCGATCCCTACAGCAAGCGGTGCACAAAAATGGAAAGAGCACAGCCCTTCAGAGGACAGACGGGAGTGTCTGACATTCAGAAAAATGGGCCACAAGCTCTCCCAGGCTCCAGTCATGACCAAAAACCCTTATTGTATCTTTGCACACAATGCGTACTTTACATTTTTCTTGATCGATAGCACGAGTGAATGAGGATTGCAGTGATGCTCTGACCTTAGTCATCACCATAAATCAATTACCTGTAGATATATGACATGGTGCTTCAGTGTAGGTAAGCATTCAAACCCCTAAAAGTATAACGGTCCTCTATTACCTTATCCCCTCACATGACCATTTTCATCACCTGTTGATCAGCTTAAAAGTTAAGCATTGTATAATACATTTGTTCTACACATACATTCATTCTACTGTTTTCACGGTGATTCTTTCTGCACACCAGTAGACCAAAAATGAAAAGGAGGTCCTCTTCTGAAGGCTTCCATTTACCTTTTGTAGAGGACAATTGGAATCAGCCGACAGGCAGACCCAACTCTGATCCTGCATTGTCACTTTTCCATACTCTAATCTGACTACTCTGTGGTCCAGCAAAGCATTTGGCAAGCCTAGCAAACATGAACAATGGGGGCAGAAACGGGTGGCAGGGTGAAACAGACAACAGTACTATCCCACAATGTGAGAGAAGCTTCCTTTTTAATAGCCAAGCTCTGCTCACCTTTATGGAACTGTTACCTCAGCAGCTTCCCTGTAACAAGATCTAATTTTTAAGGGACAAAAAAAGTGCAATTGTCCTAAACCCCCCCCCCCCCTCTAGGCAAGTTTAAAAAGATTAAGGTATTAATGGTTCTGGTGCATGCCACTCCTGCAGAAACAGGATCTTAGTTGCAGCTGGCCACAATTCAAAGCTTAGAATGCAGCAAACTCTCCAATAATGAGAGGAGCTCCTGTTCCTATGGTGATGTCTCGGGCCGTTATTGTATCTTTTAGGTAGCAGTGACTGAACTCTTTCTGTCACCAAGAAAGTGGGCACTACAACCCATTATTTTAATGTTTGTCTACCTGCAGAAATAAACTATAGCATGACAATCTATCAGAATGAACTATCTAACATGGAAATTGCTGAATTAGAGAGAGGCGGTGTGGACTGCTGGTGAAGTCACCGAAAGAGTAGCAACTTCTCTCAGAATCCACTGCTGCAGTAAGTTTCTGCACCCCAGTTACAAAATCCATCACACTGTTTCCATGTATCCATATTCAGTGATGCAGAGAAAATGATGGCACATTTTATAAACTGAGGATCAGCACCTGACCAAGAATACATACTTCTTTACATTCCATAGCTGTCATATGTTCATATGGGCACATAAAGAAGTATGTACACCAAGTAGGCAGCACCAGACACAGCTGAGTTTCCTTACCTTCTCTGATATGATGTTTGGTTAACATGGCCCTTATTTAAACCAAACGCATTTAATCACGTCGGTAGATCAGTTTTTTTTGTTGTTGTTTTTTTACCATCCTGCAGAATGCAGTGGATTATACATAAGGTGACTTTCACAGATTCTTTAGGTCACGCTTTTTTCTTTTGCCTTATCCCAACAGTGTTCCCTGTATGCGTTACACATATTGGGGTTCACTCAGTTTTATATCTTCTGTTGACCTTGACTGTTCTCGAGAGAATGTGGGGTATCCGTCGGGAATCTGGAAAAGAACAGTGCCATACTGTTTTTTTTTTTTGGTAAAAAGAAAGTCTCTTTCTGAAATCTGTAAAAATATGTTGTTGAAAAATAGAGGAAGTTGTTCCTGTGTTGTCCTTGTTGCCTGGATTTCTTGTTGTCCATGAAAGTTCAAAGGACTCCTTAGGGGGGGAAAAAAGACTCATTTCTAATGTAACAGTGTCCTGAACATGGTATGCATCTCCTTTCCACCCGTTTTCCATCTGCTTGTCCGTTGTTTAACTACATTCTCAGTTGTATGTCAGACTGGTTGCTGAGGTCCAAAAATGAGGTTGATCCAAGTGGAACAGGAAGCTATTGTGAGCAGGATTTGGGCTTTAGCCACACAGACCAGGCCAGAGGTCACATGCAAGAGCTAATGCCCAATCAGCAATAGTGATTTGTAACGAGTGTGCTGATTGTCCTCTCCCATTTCTTTTTTTTTTTTTCTTTTAACCCCTTCTTTTTTCCTCCGAACCCCCCATATTCCCTTTTTCCCCCAGAGTTGACCTTGGTGTGTTTATTCTAGAAGCTTCTCCAGAACTTGAATGCAGTGTGCTAGAGATCAATAACTGTTTGCATGGCAGCATGAAATGTTCAGTAGCTCTCTAATGAATCTTTGCTCCAGCTCCACACATTCCACAAGTCAACACCGCCCTGTCTCATCCCCCTCCTCTCAGGAGCCTATCCAATATCAGGCCAAAAGGAGAGGTGCAGGGGTGGAAACAAAACAGAAGGACACTTAGACAGGCTATTCTGGGCAGGGGTGGAAATCCTGGATGAGTTTGTGGTGCTTGACGGGTTAGATATGATGGCGAGGTATGGCTGGACTCTTGTGGCGCCACAGTGTTAGTAAAGATTTAGGGATGAGAGGGGGAGATGGCACTGCAGCACTACAGCCCTGCCCCTGCCTAGTGATTGGAAAGCATGCAGAGAGACAGAGAGAAACTGGGTTACTACCCTGGGTGTTGTGGGTTCACTCACTGACACACATATCCAGCAGCCACCGAACCGCCCTCCCTGGACAATTAATATGCCAGCACATCTGTTTTTACATCAACTCCCCCCCCACCTGGCCTGAAACTTGCGTTCCACTGTGACACCAATGTTCCTTCATGGCTAGCGTACACCTGTCCCCCCCCGCTGTCTTGAAACACCAAGCATGGCTCCAGTAATTACGGCTGGCCACTGGAAAAATTGAGTGTTGGCAAAGTGTGAAACCATCCCGATGGAGTTGTATTCCGTCTGAAAGTGCCTCAGAGTGGAAAGATCCAAGATAAAAGCTGCACGTTTCAGGGACACTGAGTTTCTGAGTCTGTCTTTCAGATGTCTACGGTGCTGCAGCCAAGAGGAGGTAATGAACCAGAGAGTGCTGTGCTGCAGTAGCCTGCTGCCTGACCAACACTGGAAAAGCAAGAGACACGGAGAGAGTGAGGTAGGGCACAAGAGCGAGCGAGTGAGGTGGAAACAGTATTCTAGCGAGCAAGCAAGCAAATCCATACAGATGAAAGCAACTTTCTCCCATTCCACCTACACCTGTCTGTTCGACTGTTTCACACATCCCTGCCGTTTTCCTTGCAGGGGGAATCACTTACATTATTTCACAAGGTGTTCCCAGAGAAGTAGTTTTTCTCATCATGCTGCTGCAGAGCTGTAAATTCCAGTCCCTCCAAGCGACCACACCGCACACCGCGGCTGACCGGCCACGCGCTTAACCCCCAGTGCATCCGGAATGGAGAAGAAAAAAGCAGCACGTCAGTGCGACCAGCTGGCGTACAGGGGCAAACTCCCGTCCGGAGGGAGGAAGGCACATGGAGCATATATTACCTGTCAGCTCAGTTTCCTCCGCTCTCCGCTCCTCCCTCTTTCTTCTCTCCTGTGTGTGAAGAGCCATAACGACCTCCGGAGTTCTCCAGCTGCTGCAGCCATCGCATGCCCGACTCGCTGATTCAGCTTCTCTGACGAAGAGGGGGGTGTGGGTGGGGGGATAGTGAACGAGTGTTGTGGAGAAGGAACAAGAGTGGTAAAGCGGGAGGGGTGGAGCCGGGTGAAGAAAGCATACTCACAGCTAACATTTAGGCAGGGATAGGCATCATGCTGACACGAGGAGCTGTCGCTGCTGCTCTAAAAACGGGCAGAAAAAACTGCAGCACTTTCACCCCCTCCTCCCTCCCCTCTCTAGCATGTGCCTTCTCAGTGAATTCTGTGAAGATGTGCATGACTGCTCGAGATCTCTCTAGCGCTTTAGTGCTTGACTAGTTTATATCTGATCGACATCATTTGAAAACCGCCGCTTTATCCCTTAAGCCGCTGACTTCTGTAATGCCAGTTTTTGTGCTTCATAAGCAAATTTATAAATAGCCATTTTAATTTGAACGTCAACAGCCTGTCAAGTATGCAGATTGTTGCTTATCTGAAGCTTGCAGATAACTAATTGTTGTCAACAGTTTTACCTTTTCTTGGTAAACCCTAAGGTGACTGGAGGTGACTTATCATTTATCGCCCCATCTGATTTCAGAGACCCATCATTGGTGTTCTTGAAAGTGAACGAAAAGCCACTAGCCACAAAAGGAGCCAGCTGTTGCTCCTCAGAAAGCTAAATCATTAGCACTTTTTAGCAGGGGAAGCATTTTAGAACCAGCTCCTTTTTGGTATCTCGCTCACCTCCCTGTGACCATATTTAGTCAACCAGTGCAAAAAACAACCCCCCTCCTTGCACCAAGGCAGCTGTCCCGCTACAAGCTCTGGGAAGTCTCCCATCCAGCGTTCCACCTATCGATTGTGTGTCCAGCAAGGCAAGTAGCTTGTGTTAGCGCAGCACCAGCTTGCCGGCCTGCTATTCGCTGTGTTATTTTTAGTAGCGCCAAATAAAGTGGTCTCTCATGGTTCCACTTTTATTTCCCTCACTCGTTACCCCTCCCCTGCTTTTCTAACACCCAACCTCTCCACCCCCTACTCCAACTCTCCATCTAAACAGCCCCCATCCTGCTCTCAGTTCTCTTTTAAATAGTGCCGGAACATGCTGCATATGGTAGATCTTGCCTCTCCTTGTCACTATACTTAGTAACATACGCAGTTGTGTGTGAGAGAAGAGGGGGAGCGAATAGTGCTTGAAGGTTTATGAAAAGTCTATAGAGTACTAGAGTGCAATTTGGATCAAACCTGTTATGGTATTTCAAAGGACACTAGCATAGCTATTTGTCTGAAGCTGTCGAACTCGTATTGAGCATATGATTTATCTTGGTTCTGGGACACGCCAGGATTTCCCCAGGGGTTCAAGTTTTGTTCTTCCCTCTTGAGCTTTTCATAAATTTTCAAGAGCCGTGTTCAGGCTTCCTGAGGCACAACCACAGAAATGTTTAATTAGGAGGTCCCGTCATTCAGTGTGGAGAGCTGGTTTTAGCCAGCAATGTCCTCTGTCATCTCACTGCTTTGTCCTCCACTGCTGCGTCTCTCTACCTGCAGTAACAATGCTACCTCTGCAGTCCGCCCACCACCACACGGAGATAATTACAGCGCTCAAGGCACTATCTAATCTCTCAAAGTAATGTTTTCACATCGTTTAGTGTAATGTCTCTGTTAAATAATGTAAATCTCTAGTTGGTAGTTGTCCTGAGGCGTCTCCTCTCCCACCTTTTATAGCTCGCGGCAGTGTTGGGCAAACCTTTGAGGATTACAAAAATAGGTTTCTAACTTGCATTAGATTACTAAAAAAAACATCTCTGGAAAAGATGTAAAATCCTTAAGATTGTGTAATGCTTGCAAAAATCTTTTATTATTGTGAAGTACAATTCAATTAATGTGTCCACAGTCTAACGTATTGGCATTCAAATGCTCTCTGTATTTATGGGCATTACGAAAATTGACTATTTGCCAGGTGTAATGCACTTTGAGTAATGCATCAGCTTGAGGCCCAACCCTTAGCCAAACAGCACCTTAAAAAAGACACATGGGGCTGCAAAAACTAGCAGTCAGTGAACCACTCATTCAAGAACATTTAAAAACATCACCCCAACACCTGAGACCTTATCAAATTAATCTTCAGAGAAAGCCATCCCTCTTCAAAATGAAAAAAAAGTTTTTGCTTCAAATGAGAGAGACTTTGACGAGCTTTGCAGTGACCAATATTATTTTGATGCACGTGATGTGAATGGAGGCTCTCATCAGGATGAATACCTGGGCTTAACGTCTCCATCAGTGAGGGGATCTATTGGTCCGGTCAGCCCTTTTTTTTCATGTCAGTAGTCTCTTGAGTTAAATTCCACTCGCTCTACTATAGAGAAAGTGTTCCGTGCATATACCATACAAATGCACAGTCTAATTTCCTCCTTTTGGTCATAAATTGTGAATGTTTAGTTGCGCCGGTTATTGATCAGAGAAAGCAGGGCCAATAATGAATGACGTAATTGCATTTTACTTCTCTTCTGCAGTTTAAAACCAGTTGGAAAAAAGCTGAAGCTGTGTCCATCACAAAGGGTCCTGGTTCAACCTCCTGGATTAATGTTTAAGTTGCAAAAATGTAAACATTTTTTAATGATTGAACAAATCTCACATGAACGTTTAACTCTTTTTTTTTTTTTTTTTTTTTTTTTATATAAAGCCATACTGTAATGTGTAACATTTTGCTACAGTTCACTGCAAATGTTGCACAGCTAAGATTTCCAGACACGATCTGAGAACTTTGACTCAGCTTCACTCTGACAGTTAGTGCTTTGATCGGGTGCACCACCCGTGGGTAATTCTCTGTAGTTTTGAAAGTTGTCCCGGAAGTGCTGAGTTCAGGTACCCCTGTAACAGGAGATCTCATCAATCACACCAGCACCTGACTGACGGAATGGTAATAAGTATTGAGTTAAGCAGGGGTTTTAATTACTGTGGGCCTTGGGGTCTGCGCTAAAAGACAAATGACTTTTTTAATGTTATTTGTCTGATTAGTTTTGGCACAGCTTTTAAGTCTAGATGGGATTGATTACATACAACAGACCTGTCTAGAAAGCGAGATTTGATTTCTTAATTGGCGTCAGCAACTTTAAGGTAGGCGGATGAATCGAGACATTTGGTTTTGTTCTTTCAGGATGAAAAACACCCTAAACACACCCACCATATTCAGTGTACTTGATTATAACACTAGATCCTCCACCCTGTTTTTTTCTTGGTCTATTTCTCTCTCCCCTGATCCTCAACCCTTTAAGCATTCCATCATGGAGCGGGTAAAGCTGCTGAGCGGCAGACAGCATAAAAGTGATTTATGAAGGGCCGAACTGAGTGTTGTCGGGGGAAGCCTGTGGCAGGCAGTCTCTCAGCTCTTGGCCATTGTTCCACTCAGCCCCACTGCGGCTGTACCACTGCTCTCCTCTGATCTCTCACCTCAGCGCCAAACCCCCCTAGACACGTACTGTAATACCCAACAGTAGAGACACCCAACAATATGAGCACTATTGGATCCAGCTCACTGGTTTGGAAGCCATTTTTATTTAAAATTGTGGGCATAAGTTTAAATATTTTAATTGGCAATTCTAATTGATGAGTACTTGGAATACCTGAGAACATTGCACAACAGTCCCATACCAGTGTGTTTTTTTTATTTCTTATCAGAAAGGTAAGATTTTTAGGGTAAAATTAACAAACATCAATTACTAAACAAGTAAAAAAAAAAAAAATCTGTCTCAGCCAATAGCCTCAATGGCACTACTCTGAAAGTATGGCTGTGCTTCATCCAACCAAAGTTCGAATCTCGTTCATGGTCCTTGTTGATCGTGTCTCCCTTTTTCTCTCCTACTTTGTTTCCTTTCCATTCTCTCACTGTCATATCCAATAAAGTCCAAAAGGCCAAGAATAAGTGTTAAAAAAAGTGTTCAAAAGTGACTCCTTGCCTCAATTTACAACATTAAGCTTAAAGTAAAGATTTGTAACATGAGCTGATCTGATCTTCCAGGAAATGTCAGTTTCATGTCATGCGTCTTTGCATGGCTGTCATGTTTGTAAACAAAGAAAAGGTAGTTTGAAACAAGCATGTGGTTAATAGACAAGGAACAGTGACTTCACTGTGTAGTTTTTATGTTAATAAGACAGGAGTAGTGGCTAGCTGTGCCATATTAATAACGTAAATTGTCTGGATGGATTCCAAATCTTTATATTACACTTTTCCACAAATCACCTACAGAACGATCTGCTGGTGTCATTGCAACCAAAGATGGAAAACTATTTGGACAATGCACATTTCAACCTTTCCCCCACATGCATATGTCCACCTCCACTGTAATCAATCAAGCCAGACTATCCAAGGACAAACTGACACAAGCCAAACTGCCTTTTGCCCAATCAAACCACTTGTTCTTGATCTGGGGGTTGGCCAAGTCATTATTCTGAGCCAATAGTTGTCGTAGTTGGTGTCATAATGGTAGGAGACATGACTGTGGATGATATCATGAGTAGCAGTAAGGGAGGTGGGTATTGAAAGTAAGTGAAGCAATAGAGTAATTAATGATACTTTATAGCATTTAAATCTGCATAAAGCATAAAAAAATTTTATGATTGCTTTTTAGCTACCATTTCTTTAAGAACTGTTTTATTTCAATTAGTAGTTTTTATCCCTGTTCAAAAATGATTGATCTTTTATAGGGTTGTAACGGTATGAGATTTTCACGGTATGATAATCGTCTCAGAAAATATCACGGTTTCGCGGTTATCACGATATATATTAAACAATCATTCTTATCTGTAACAACGACTCTTTAAAGAACAATAACAAGTTATTTGAGTGAACAAATCCTTTATTACAACAAACTTGAAACCATTTTAATGGTTGAAGTCTCCCTTCTGAAAAAAATTATAAATTAATAAAAAAATGTAAAGAAAATAAAGCTGTACACCTTGTATATCTATATCACACTTGAACATTTGAATGTTTTAAAATGTTATCAAATGAAAATGTACAACTCCTTTTATTTTTGGCAAAGTTAAAACATGGACAAACATGATATTCCTCGAAAACAATGAACAAATCCTTTATTACAACAAACTTGAAACCATTTTAATGGTTGAAGTCTCCCTTCTGAAAAAAATTATAAATTAATAAAAAAATGTAAAGAAAATAAAGCTGTACACCTTGTATATCTATATCACACTTGAACATTTGAATGTTTTAAAATGTTATCAAATGAAAATGTACAACTTTTATTTTTGGCAAAGTTAAAACATGGACAAACATGATATTCCTCGAAAACAATGTTTAAATAATTTTATTATAAAGAATATTATTACTGTTGTTATTATAACTTTGAAGTATATAAATGCTAATGCATTTCTGTCATAATTTCAAATTAAATCGAATGTTTATTTTGATGGGTTGGAGCTTCACCTTTGAGCTTCAGATTGTATTTGACAATGGTTTTTCTCAAATAAAACTAGGAATTACTAATTACTACATTGAAATGAAAATGTAAAGCCTGTACAAATATTAGAAATCGTGAATATAAATAATTGGGAATCATGTAAAAAATTTAAATAAAATAAAAACTTTTATTCTTTTATCTATTATAACGTTTATGTAGTTTTTTTCGATTGGCTGTTTCGTTATAAAAGTCCAGACATTTGTCAAGTTTTTCATCAGGTGTCTTTTTTAATTATATGATGTCATTACGTTGCTGTCTTGCCGCCAGCCAATCGCTGCATTGCTGATCGTGGTTTCGTGTATGGATACATAACCCCTTTTAAACCAACCCATGAATGCGCAATTATCTCAAATAACTCAATCCAGCCATAGTAATCATCAACAACAGTTGCGTTCGAAGAACCGAATTAGCCAGATCCTGATTAGCGCGATGATATCATTTTGGATGTGACATTTCATCTTGAATGTAATAAGCGACGTACGAAGAACAAAGTCTCTTTGTGCATAAATATTCACAGACACATATCATATCTACTTTTTATTTATCCATCAGATTGCGCGTTTTACGTGACATCCTCGGTATACTGTAAATTCCATGTTAACAAGTGCACCGGGATTCCCTCTGCATCACGGAAATCATACGGTCTTAACTTATAACTTATTAATGCGACACACCTTCATCTGCACGGAGGGATGGTGTCCGCGAAAATGAGCAAAGATGTTTGATGTATTGGCTGCTTTTGCAGCCACTTTGCGTCCACATTTTTTGCAAATTGGATCCGTCCTCAAGGACAACTCCAAGTTCGTTTTTTTTTTTTAATATCCGAAGTATTCCCATACTGCAGATTTTAACTCTTTTTTTCGGCGGGGATGGAGATGAGATATTATCTCGGTCTCTGTCATTTTCTCCGCTGCACGTGCGTGTAAGCAGCTAAGTGAATGCAGAGGGAAGCAGCCGAGCGGAAATAAGGTGCATATGCGTGGGTGAGTTTTTTTTTATTCATTTTTTTTTAAACCACAGATATGAAAATGTTTACAGTGAAATGATAACGGTGTATGTTCAAACCATGATAAATTGTCATACATACAATATATATAGTTACAACCCTAATCTTTTAATGATCCTAGAATTGACTCAAGATTTCAATAGATATTAGATTGACTTCCAATCACTTCTAATTTCTCCCATTAATAAATCAACATGTATTGGAGCACAAATCGAAAAGACTTCTGTTCAGTGCATCAGTAACATTTATAGTTTGCATACTAACCCATGTTAATAACTCAGCCATTCTCAAGCGTTGAATAATTAATAAATGGTTTCCATAGAAACCCATATGGTCACTGGGAGGTCACTGTATCTACTTAACTCAAACTGACAGGTAAGTGAATGATGGAGAAGTTGAGCAGTGATGACCTCATGATTTAGCTAGCATCTGCACTCTGAGTTCAAAAATAAATCATTTCTATTGATGGTATTTTTCCAGCATCTGCTCAGTTTAAAGATTATTTATCTCTATATAACTATATATTTAACAGTAGCTATATATATATATATATATATATATATATATATGTGTGTGTAATTTATTTATTTTTTGGTTGAAAGGCAAATGTAGGAAATAAATTAAGATACAGATAAGTGCAAAAAAAATAATTATATGAAGTTCCATTCATTTAAGTCATGGTTATATAATGCGAAAATGTCAATTAAAATGAACTGTGTCATGCTAAATACAGTTCCTGTAATTAAAAAAAAAAGTTAACACTTTAGATAGGGATCATATTCACTATTAACTAAGAGTCTTCCCTCAATAAACTCCTAATTTGCTGCTTATTAATAGTAAGGTAGTCATAAAGTTTAAGTATTAAGGGATCTAGAATATGGTCATGCCAGAAAAAGGCATTAATATGTGCTTTGTACGTACTAATAAACAGCCAATATGCTAGTAATATGCATGCTAATAAGAAACTAGTTAATAGTAAGAATTGCTCCTTAAAATAAAATGTTACCAAAATAATTTATAGCATAATATAAGATATTGGTCAGACTCCTAGATTACAACATTAATGCTCTTTACTTGGCAAGACCTATAGTTATTTTAAATGCATTTTGTGACCGTAATACTTGAGCAAGCAGTAAATAGAACCCCAATGCAGATCATTAAATCAACCTGTCAGCAATGCATCATACTGCTGTTAATGGGAATCTAACTTCAAGTACATGTATCCTTAATACATGCTTATTAGACATCTGTCTGCTGGCTTGTTAGTTTAGTGTTTCTTTGCTGCTTGTTTCTGAAGAGCTTAGACACCAGCTGAGCTACTTTGGTGGATTGAATTTACCCACCTCGAGTAAACAGTTTGGGGTTGGAGTGATTTAAAGCCTAAGAATTATAACAGTGATGTGTACCACTCCCCTAAGCGAGTCAGCTACCAATCGAAGAATTTTCCTTCACTACATAAAGAAGAAAATTGTAAGTGTTAACTCTGTCAAATGCCATTTTCCCTTTATTATGCTTTTTAGATCCCTGGAGGTATTTCCATTTAATGTTTTTTAATACATAACACCTGTATATCATGCATAGTCTAAGTGAAATATGGATTTTGTGTTCGAAATACCATGTTTCTTTTGTTTCTTTATTCTTGTTGCATGCAAATCACATTATTTGTTGCAATGTGAGTGCAGCAATATTTTGGATTTGGAAGTTTTTGGAGCATTTTTTATCAATATGCCCCTAGAAACAGTACAGGTAATTAGGTCACGGATATTACTGTGCCGATGGGTCTCTCGTCGACACTGATAATTCGCGCGAGACAGACATACCTGTAAAATTAAGCGAATAAAAGTTTGTAATGTGTTCTGCAATACCTTCTTCCTCACATTTTCACAAAATCTTTTACTATATCAGACTCTTCAGTTACAACCAATGTAAAAATTCAGTAGTTGACCACACTTTTAATGCTAATGGATTTTATCACAAGTTCACAACCATATGTCCAATAAAGACAAAGTTGCCAGGAAGTCACTTTAGAGAAAGCATTATGCAAGCTGAACTTAATAACAAACACTTCTTCACTCTGGAATGCAGATCCACTTTCCGTCTTGATTGTTCTTAATTGTTTCAATTACTCAGTCTCATTTCAGCCATTGTTCGTTCTGTTTACTCTTTCAAGCAAGGTTCGTTGGCATTATTATGTGCATTGGGCTATTAATTATAATCATGTTTGGTATGGCTTACATAAAGATAAGGAAAAAAGGTATCACTCCACTTGTACAGCCACACTCCATTTTTATGTGTGTGGAGTGCTCATTTTTATGAGCTTAAAGGGGTCCTATTATGCTCTTTTACAAAGTCTTGATTTTGTTTTGGGGGTGTACTAGAACATGCTCTCATGCTTGGTGGTTCGAAAAACGCATTATTTTTCAGATAATTTACATTATTACAATACCTTTCTCCCCAGCCTGGCACAAACGGCTCGATTAGTTCTGGCTTTGATGAAGGTCCGCCTTCCGAAAAACAAAATGTGTTGTGATTGGTTAGCTGTCCCAGTGCGTTGTGATTGGTGAACAGCTTAGATGGTGTTTCAGTACTGCCACGCCCCTTGCTACGTCTTTCAACAAAAGTTTTGGCGAATTATGGCACTGTAATCCCTCATGTTGTGGAAGCTGTCCTCAGTAAAATGCGCAGCACACAATAGCAAATTGGGGTTATAATGCTCAGGAACGGAGTTAAAAAATAAATTGCAACCACTGTTTCCTGACATCATCCACTTTCGGAAGCCCAAACAAAGACGTTTGGGCACGGAGGTGAAAAAAACAGCGTTTCAGGCGGTCACACACTGGACGAGAGTCGCGTCGCACCACGTCTTTAAAATTCAAATACATTATTTTCTATGAGTGTAGGCACACCGGCGGCGCCGTTCGGCATCTGTCCGCGGCGCTACACACTGACTAAAATTAAAAAAGTGAAAAAGCATAATAGGACCCCTTTAAAGTGTCAGTTTTTTCACCCATTGTCTATGCCAAGAACACCATGCTATCTAACTTCTCAACTTTACAGTCTTGAAGTCTTGATCGTACAAAGTGGTGCTTATTCCAGTGTTCCCAGAGTTGACTGGTTCATCTTATCCAGGCCTATCATATAGTTGCTTCACTCTTTGAAAAGATCGGAGCGCTTAACTTAGGGCTGAATGATTAATTGCATTTGCGATAATATCGCGATATGAGAAAACGCGATTTTTCAATCACAGAGGCTGCGATTACACTCGGTCACGTGACACGCGAGAGTGAAGAGGTGTGTTCCACTTGAAGATCGATCGGTGTATGACATCAAAGTACGGCGAGAGAAAGCATAAGGAGACGTCCGCGCTCTCTTATAGCTCTCGCAGTACTTTGATGACACACACCCATCGGTCTAAGCAGCGCTGCTTCAAGTCGAGCGAGGGCCATCAGCAGAAAAAGAAAATAAATAAAACCGTAAACAGCCAAAGGACGTAACTTAGAATGGGAGATGGATTGGTTTGTGAAAGGGAAAAGAAAAGCCATAGATGAAGTCGCATAGACCCAGGCAGGTGCTGGTCATTTAAACGCTAAATGCATAAAATATGACGAAGCATATCTTGCTCTCGGCTTCACTGTGGTCGTCTGTCTATACAAGATGCTACAGTTGTCGTGTCGCGCCGCAACAGCTCTACACTGGACGTGACAAAGCAACCGTTGCAAATCATTTGAACTTTGTGTCAGTACGTCATAAATAGAACAAGGCATCAGTTAAATGTCGCGTCGCATCCAGTGTACACAGCGTCACTGATGGTTCTACTGTATTTTGCCGCTCGCATCCGGTGTAGACACGGTGTTTAATGTCGTTGGTGAGGAGGAAAGCCTGTGTGTGTCCTATGCCTTAGTGGACAGCATGAAACCCACAAAAAATAAATAAATATCAGAGAGAGCGAATAATAATAATAACAGTTATTCTCTCTATGCTATTTTTCAATGTTTCAAGTGATGCAGGTGTTTTTTTTTCCCTCTAGGTTTTTTTAATTAAAAAAGCATTAATTTTTCATAATGTTTAATGAAATTATTTGGTAGTCTGTGGTGGAATGGGGATTCGGGAAAGGGGGGCAGATTTTTTTTATAGGTTTAAAGGGGGGTACAACCACAAAAATTTGAGAACCACTGGTCTAAAGTTAACAGACAGTGTTTAGTGCAGTCCACATGTTTACATATGTTTATTACAGTGACTTTGAATGACCTAAAGTAGTGTGGTAAAGCAACAGATTTGTTTTTATATTTCTGCAATCTACTTTAGTTTGTGTGATTTGTTACTGACTTTCATATTAATGTTTACACCAGGCTATTTAAACATAATTATTACATGCTTACAAGGTTGGAAGTTCAACAAATCAGTCAATATACTGTGATTGTAGTTGTTAAATAAAAATGTAATTAATATCAATCACCTAATTTCATCGTAACATATAGGCCTGGCCTACAGAAAAGAACATTTATGTTTAATCTATCTATAATAGTGTGTTGGTCATACTATACAATGATTTATAGCTTGTCTTTGTTGAATAATACAGAACATAAAGAGCTTTAAAAAAATAATTGCATATTAAATCGCAATCGCAATATTGGTAAAAAAAAATCGCAATTAGAATATTTTCCAAAATCGTTCAGCCCTAGCTTAACTCTACTCATCTTGTGCTACTGTAAGGTAGTGTTCGCCCTTTCCTTCCTAGTAACAGTGAGCTTCAGGCCTATGACAAATTACCACGTGGCTACAAGAGACAACAGGCCTCGTCTGCATGCTCCTGAGGGATCTTTGTATCTCAGGGTGACCCAGTTCCATCGTGCTTCTCCTTCACCTTACCTCTCCCACCTGCCTTTTCCTCTCTTTCACTTTTACATTTGCCCCCATGTTCATACAGCTACTTTAGCCTCATTGCTTCTTCTGAACCTTGTTCTTCACCTCTTACATGGAGACGTTACATACGTCAAGTCGATTATCAAGACCCTATAAAGATTTGCCACCAATAACAAACCGTTCATCATCTCAGTTTCCTTTTGCTCACAGTGGAACAAATCATTTCCAGGAAGGAATTGCAAGAGGTTTGTGCCACAGACTGCATATTTTTAGTGGTCTTTGAACTCCTCCTCAACGAAAAAAGTTGACTGCAATGCAGTAGTGCCAGCGAGCTGCATTAATATTAATGCCTGCCCATTTCCACCACCATGGCAGGCAGCCTGTCAATCTACGCCTCATCTATAAAGGCTTGCCACTCACAATGCCAGTGCGTTACTGCCAAGTAAAATGCACAAGAATGCACCAGTGGCAGACCATTTTCTATATTGGCTACTACTTTTTTGAGTGGGATGTCTGTGCCGGTGCAGTCCAAAAGAAGTTCATGGGTGTTGCAGGTTATATCGAAACCTTGGTATTCTTTGTGTGATCATTTTACATGTCTTCACTCTGTTGATGATCACATTTTCTTGAACTTATGCATCAGTTGTACATAATTTAAGGGGCATATCCACAAACTTCAAGCCTTCATGAGCATTGCAGGTGTAAAGATGTAACTGGGCTGTGCGTGTGTGCATGCCGTGTGCACTGCAGTACAGCTGCTTTGCTGCACAGCACTCCAAATGTGTACTGAGCTGATGCTGTTTCTCCGCACTACCTAAGTAACTAGAGACTGGCTTTGGGTTTACCAGAATCCACCCTGCAGCAAAAAGCAGCACTTCAGAGGCTTCCACAAATCCATTTCATCTCTGAAATTACATTCATCAATTTCTTTTTTTTTTTTCTCGTCCTTTAGATGCATCCTCATTTATTTCTGCTCATCTTACCAGTGATCCTTTAACACCCTTAACACTCAAAGACTTTTGAGAATACAAACCCTGCATTTCTTCTTGAGCACAGTGAATAACCAGATGAGCACTGCATAAAGTGACATTTCCTTGATTCTTAATGACCTGATGAGATTGCTTGGGTATGTCAATTTTCCTAGGGTTTGAAGGGTGGCATGGACTCTGTAGTGGATGTTCCAAAGGCCCTTTTTATGTCACTAGGGCTCTGTGGTCTTCATTTTATCTGCTTTATACATGCTTGCATTCATATGCATTTACTTATGTTCATTTTAGCTACTCGAAGTACTGGACAGATAAAGCAGCCAGTATGTAGCAGATTGATCAATGTACTGTATTTTTTATTTTTTTTGTAGAAATTAAGTTAGCGTTCAACTTTGTAGATCAAATGTTTTTAATAGCCATGCTCTTTTGATTTCATGATAGATCATTACTGTCACTTGTGTACTTGTTCTCAAGCACTTGTGCCTATCACCATATACAATTGACCCTTCGCAAAAACCCACCCTCCTCAGTTACTGTTGCGATGTCCGACAAGCCATGTGCTCTCAAACTACACACCAGATCTCAGTTTTAAAATTTTCTTTTTGTATTTTTTTTATTCAAACAATAAATACCGTTTTGTGGCTCTTTAATGTGTCGTAACAGATCACTGTATTTCCTCAGTTCAAATGACACACGTGAACCAATCATCTTTTCATATTTACTTAAAGCATGAAATAAACATGAATGAACGTCATAACGTATTTTATTGCAACTGCGGAAAGACGTCAATACACACAATTTTTACGTTTAAGTCCACCGAAGGTAATCTACTCACCTCTCTGATTTGTTTGTCGGGCAGTATGGTGGATTCTGCTCTATGATTGATCAGATCGCCTGTCAAACAAGCCCTTTGCGAACGGTCAATTCTGATGATATTCTTCCTCATAATAATGTTTTGTTATTGTTCAAGTGCTTTATTACCCTTTATTTTGCTCTATTACCTCGTTACCCTTATTTAGTACTCTAGTGTTTCTGTTACTTCCTTGATTCCTTGAGTTCAGTACCCTTCATGTGACTTTCATAGCCTTACCAATGTTTTAAAAGTTTGCTCACTTATTAAATGTTTGTTAGTTCATCTTTTCAGTTGCTGAAATTTGTATTCTCATCTTTTGTTTTACAGTGCCATGCGTGTGCTGTTATCCAAACTGCCACGACCATGGATAGTGGATGAGAAAAAGGATGATGGTTACACCTCGCTTCACCTGGCTGCCCTCAACAACCACGTGGAGGTGGCAGAGCTCCTAGTCCACCAGGTCAGCAGTTCTAGCACGCACACTCACACATTGCACCATAGAAGGGCCCATCCTGGAGACCCTGTACTCCAGCAGGTTATTCAGTCCACTAGAAGGGTGAAAGCATCAAGTGCCTGTGCAGATAATAATTCAGGTGGATAATAGGTGCAGTTTGTCATTAGGCACCCAGAAGAGCTGAGTAAGTAACCCAGCTCTCATTGTACTAGGTGCACTGTACAGTCACAATGACTCTTAATGAAGAGAATATAATGTTTTTTGGGGATATTTCATGTAGATAACCCTTTAAAACAAAATATTATATATAACGTTGATAGTTTTGCATCATTGAAAACTGAATAAAGAATGCCTATTGAATTTTGAAGGGGAATTCACATTTGGATTTTAGGAAGTAGAAATCCAAATAAGTGGCATTTCCTGTCATTCCACTTTAACTACCTGTTGGGCAGGGCTAGTTTAATTCAATGCAAATAGGATGCAATGCATTGCAAGAATACAGTGGTCTCGAGCTGAGCTGTTTTAAACATGCAGGATTCTTCTGTTCTGCATGTGCGAATTTGGCCAAACTGGTTCAGTGCCTTACCTTCACACACCACAGTACAGCATGACACTGTTGCTCAGCGTTATGTCGCGGCACAGTAACAACGTTATTGCAACATTCCAGCAGAGTTATGAGAATGCTGCGCTGGCTCAGGGCAGCCCTTTGTCAATTACCTGCCATGACGGAAGAGAGGGAGAGACAAAGAAAAGGTTCACATCAGCGACTTAAGCCTCAGTCTACGAACCACAGTAGAGCTGCACTGCAGTAGTGCAGAGAGATGTTCACAGTGGTCTCGAGCTGAGCTGTTTTAAACATGCAGGATTCTTCTGTTCTGCATGTGCGAATTTGGCCAAACTGGTTCAGTGCCTTACCTTCACACACCACAGTACAGCATGACACTGTTGCTCAGCGTTATGTCGCGGCACAGTAACAACGTTATTGCAACATTCCAGCAGAGTTATGAGAACGCTGCGCTGGCTCAGGGCAGCCCTTTGTCAATTACCTGCCATGACGGAAGAGAGGGAGAGACAAAGAAAAGGTTCACATCAGCGACTTAAGCTTCAGCCTACGAACCACAGTAGAGCTGCACTGCAGTAGTGCAGAGAGATGTTGCTATGGGGTTTCAGTCAGGAAATATCTGAATACAAATCACCATTAGCTCACATTTCCTAACACAACCTATGGGGCTAGAAGGCATGCTCATGAGCAGCAGTTTATCTTCAGTAGTTGAGGGGAGACATTGCACATAGACATTAACTGAACCTCAGTTAAAAAAAAAATGTTTGTGATATGTAAATAACCGCAATCACTTTTTTGTGTTCTTTTGTAAGGCATTATGTATCTATGAAAATGTAAATATCACAGTGGCTAAAGTTGAAAGCATTTATTGTTTCTCTGTGTTGCTCTTTCCGTAGGGAAATGCCAATTTGGACATACAGAACGTTAACCAGCAGACGGCACTGCACCTTGCTGTAGAACGTCAGCACACCCAGATAGTGCGAGTAAGTGGTTCTGTCTTACCCTGTTTTTTGTTTTGTTTTTTCCTTTCAATGTTTGACATCTACACCCCTCACCTAGTGTTCTGGCTTCCTACTCAACACAAACACATTGATAAAGCAATGTAGCTAAGTGCTCCAGCTAAAGATTTAAATGCATGGAGTTCTGCAGATTTATCCTCTCCAATTGAATTAATTTAGTCCTGAGCAATCTGGACTATGCCAGGAGAGGTATGGGAAGCGGGGGTGGAAAGGGGGAATCAATGGGAGCTAAAGCACCATCTCGTGGTCATATAAGAGCAATGCAACTCTCCTCTTTTCAAAGCATCTGTATTGGCTTAGTCTATTGAGAAGGATTCTCAAGTAATAACCAAACAAATGTGCTTATTGTGTCTCACACATTACACTTACTTTCTTTTTTTCTTCATATAAATACATGATGAAATTTGACACATGCTTTAGATGTCACTGTTAGCTTGTTCATCTGCATCAGTGAACATCATTAAATCCACCACTGCTGAGAACACACTGGTTAAGTTCTGTCCTCTGTTTCTGTCCAGCTCTTGGTGCGAGCTGAGGCAAATTTGGATGTGCAAGACAAGGACGGAGACACGCCACTGCACGAGGCCCTGCGTCATCACACTCTGTCCCAGCTGCGCCAACTTCAGGACATGCAGGATGTCACCAAAGTGGAGCCATGGGAGCCCTCCAAAAACACAGTATGTACAGAGAAGGATATAAACAGTACAAGTGTTCTCAATAAAAGCTTTAGGTTAACAATGTCATGTAGTAAACACTTTCAATGCAGTGTACTTGATTAGAAGTGGCGGGATCAAATCGCAAATACTGGATTGATCAACAAGAAACAGTTTACTAGTTGAAATGATCATTTGTTTAATTAAAAAAGCGCTTACACTGTTTTATTTTTCTCCAATTCTGTTGTTTTTCCATTTTTCTGGTTTTTATATTCCGTTTTAATGGTTAAATTGCCTAAGTAATGTCTAAGTTATGTTTAATTAATTGAAATAATGAAATGTATACAATTAAAGGTTTACCAAAAATCAAATTTTTAGAGCCCTGTGACACACAGAACATGCAGACTTCATATTTAAATTGTCTTTCTGCACTTTAATATTCACAGACACTAGTCCATATCATGTCTTTATTAAGTGTGCTGCCCTACTTTTGATTTATTCTTCCAAAATTTGCCAAATTTTGGCATTCTATGTTGTACTGTAAAGTACATTTTTATGATTTAATGCCGCGATTCTCCCCACACTTTTAGCGTCACGGAAATCATAGGACCCTACAGATACATTTTGTCATGCTGTGTGCGTCTCTGCAGTTTAAGCATCCTAAAGGAAACATCCAACAACCGTTCCATGCAATGATCATTATAATTTTATGAAACATGATTTACTCAGAGACGTAAGTGTGATCAGGAGCATTAACCATATTTCAAACCACCTTTTCAAGCAAACTTGATTTCAATTTCCTGAATTTGCAAAACCGCTTTCACACCACCCAAACAACTGAACGTTTGTCAATGACACAGATCCCAAAAAAGAGCTCTAAGTAACAAGTAGTAAAACACAGACTGTGTAGATGATCTGCAACTGTAAGGGCTTTTTTCAGGCTTGTCCCTGTGTTAACAATGATAGATTGTACTCCGCTTTAAGAGCCATTTCCCTGCTGTCACACGAGTAACCGGCCCAATGAGCCACAGTTCCACTGCAGTCCAGCACAAACAATCCTTCAGGTGAGACATTCTCCACTGATTATCCCATCGCCTTTCTTGGGATTGCATATTTGTGGAAAATTGAGTGGGAGGAGAGAAAGCAGAAAGAAGACAGCTTTGGCAGACAGCAGCCTAATCAAGACATTTACAATCAAATTACCAAGCCTATGAACAGATTTAAAATGCAATGAATTCCATGTTCTCAGGATAATTATGCCACATGTGACTCAGTATTGAGAGTGAACACTTCATACAGAACCTCAGTGAGCAAAGCTAGCCGTGGTGTGGCTAAATTTGATGCGATTGGTCTCACACTGTCAACCACCAGCTTCTTATAGCTTTTCAGCTCATATAAAGTTAAATTGAATAGTTTATTGTCTGTAGGTTTTAGCCCTTAAAGGGGTAGTTCATCTGGAAATGAATATTATTTAATTTTTAGCTACTTTCCTCCCAAGAACACAATGTACCAGTTGCACTTCTCCCTCATTTACAATAAAATGTGACTAAAGTTTTCAGACAAAAAAAAATGTGACCAGTAGGGTTGTGCCGATAGACGATAGTCGGAGATATCGCCTGTGGCTGATGCCTTTGTCGATAGCAAGATGATGATTATTATTATTATCAGGCTAGTAATACTATTTAATTAATATTAGGGCTTATTTGTTCCATTATATTTCTTTTTCCAATCTGCAGGTTTTCCTCTGCCCTGCAGCTGCTTGAATTCTTCCATCAGTGCCATTGTTTCTTAGGTGTTTCACAGCACTTATGTGACCTCCCATCCCCACAGCCTTTCTTTATCTTCATTAACACATTATGCTATCAATATACTCTGGAAAAACTGTCAGAAACTCTCACCATAACGTCTGACACCAGACAGACTGACGATGCCGGTCCCTTGCACCCTATCTTTTACAGCCTTTGTAGCTCTTCTTAAGCCTGACCCCAGCTCTGCCAGTTCACATCATCGCCTCTCCAAGACTGTCGTAAATCAAGCGTTGTGTGACAGGAGGCTGCTTCCAGGCCAGCAGTCAGCCATTTATTAACACAAACAGTGTGACAAATCTCTCTCCCTATCAAGCCTTCACACATGCAGCAGATGGAGAGTCGGCCCATCCATTTAAAACACTCCAATGAAGTGATCAGTATGCCGAGATCTGCCCACTTTCATTAGCTCAATATGGTCTATAGCATTTCATCACTCCAGATGAATCTGTTATACCAACATTACATCATGGACATGAATGGGGCTCTTTGTGTTTCTTTACACAAGTCAATGAATGATTATTTTAGTCATGTTTAATATGACAAGCCTCACTGTTAATGTTGCTTATTGCTTAACAGAGATTTCAGTTAAGTGATTTGACTTCTTTCTTTTTTTTTTCTTTTTCTTTTACTTGCAAATGATAACTCAGAAAAACTCTCAAACACCAGAACACCATTAAAAACGAACTAAGCATTTCTAAGCATTTCAGGGGACCTTTAAGTAAGTTAGTTTGTATTCTCATATGCCTTTATAAATAGATATACAGAAGATGGAATTCACTCGATGGAATTAATGGAAGATGGAATTAATTTATTTATATATATATATATATATATATATATATATATATATATATATATATATATATATTTTATGCTGCACTGTTCTTATTTTAATGGCATAATTAAACTTCAACATGGGTGTTTGTGACTTTCATAGATAATCTGTATTAATCTGCTGTATTTGACTCTGTTTGTGGTGAATCTTCACAGTTAATTATGGGATTGGGCACTCAAGGGGCTGAGAAGAAGAGTGCAGCTTCTATTGCTTGCTTCCTGGCGGCCAATGGAGCTGACCTCACCATCCGTAACAAGAAGGGCCAGTCTCCTCTGGACCTGTGTCCCGACCCCAGCCTCTGCAAGGCCCTTGCTAAATGCCACAAAGAGAAGACTAGGTATGCACATCTGCCCAAACAGTAGGGCATCTATTGAAGCTTGCAGTTCAGACATTTGAAATTGACTTGTGTTTCCTGCTATTTATTAATTTTGCTATTCACCCTTTAATTATATTTCTCTTTGTCTCAATGTTTTTGTTCTCTCTCCCTCTTCCTCTCTTGTCCTCAGTGGGCAGGTTGGCTCCCGTAGCCCGTCTCTAAACAGTAATAATGAGACTCTTGAAGAATGCATGGTGTGCTCTGATTTGAAAAGGGACACGCTTTTTGGCCCCTGTGGTCATATCGCTACCTGCTCTCTCTGCTCGCCTCGCGTCAAGAAGTGCCTCATTTGTAAGGAACAGGTCCAGTCCAGAACCAAGGTACAGAAACCCACCTTACTAGTTTCATTGGGTATGCATATATTCTCACGTGCCCCAGTGAAAACGTCTTTTTCTCATTCACAGATTGAGGAGTGTGTGGTTTGCTCTGATAAAAAGGCAGCTGTGCTTTTCCAGCCCTGTGGTCACATGTGCGCCTGTGAGAGTAAGTCAGCTTGCTTTCTTCTCCCACACCACACCTCTTCTCTCATCGCCCCATGTGATTTTCTCTCATCCAGACAAAAAAGCTCTTTCTGTCATCTAACTTGAGAGAATATCACACATCACATGATTATGATACAGATACTGACATCTAGGTGTTCACGCACTGGATGAGCATAAAATATGGGTGAATCTCTCAAAACTTGTCTAACACATGCCCTGGTCATATTTGTCTCTATAGGACCATTTGATAATTGTGAGAATATTTTTTGACATATAAGCACAATTTCCTTAAATTGTTATTGTTGTAATGCAAGATTGTATCATTTTTATTACTTAAAATGAAAATAGAAAAATTATTTGTCAGATGTATACATAAATGATGATAGTATTTGTTGTACTGCCTTTATGGTGATATTATAATTTTTAATAAATCATTGTATTATAGTAATTTGAAGGAAATTGTCTGGATGTATTACAGTATTGACAGTTTGGGGTTAAAATGCACTTGTCATGCATGACAAAATGCAAAAAGAAAAGTAAACTAAAAGTAGGCTTTTTCGGAGTACAAAATATAATATCTTGTTTTTTTTCCCCCAATTGATTTGTGGTATACGACCTGGACAAGTGCTTTACAAATTTGAGATTTACTTTTACCTTAAGTTAGTGTTTTTTTTATATATTTTTTAATTTTAAAAACCTCAGAAAAAGTCTATATTTTTATTTTTTTTCTCACCACAAATAGAGCCATGATAGCTGGCATGGTGTTAAATGATAAACAAACAAACTCTACCTTGGGAAAATCCAACAAAAAAATGAAGCACATCACAGTGATGAAAAAACGTCTTAGAGGTTAGGTTGAAGCTAAGAGAATTGTTTGCTCTCAGCTAACATCCCTCCTACCAGATCCCTTGAGTTTCGTTCTCTCTATTTTGCCATTTATCACTTGTCAGCAAGACCCTCCCTTTCAGTTTGGTTTTATTGCCATTTTTCTGCCTTAACCTCAAACTGCAACCTCCTGTTCTATGGGTATTTACTTCATTTTCTGACTATTTAAAGGTGCCATAGAATGAAAAACTGTATTTACCTTGGCATAGTTGAATAACAAGTCTGTACATGGAAATGACATACCGTGAGCCTCAAACACCATTGTTTCCTCCTCCTTATGTAAATCTTGTGCATGCAAAAGACCACTGAAAAACAGGTGAATCAGAACATAACACTGACTGTGACGTTACAGTCGGGATCACTAATAGTTACGCCCCCAACATTTGCATATGCCCGCCCATGTTCTATGCCAGCCGCCAGCAGTACCTGCACAGCCGAATCATCAGAAGTTCTGCAGGTATTGGGAAGAAACGAGCGAGGATAATAGCAAAAATGGCAGATTGTGGAAATAAATGTTATGTTCCAGGCTGTGCAGGGGATGTGATGTGCAGGGAGGGATGGGTTGGTGTCTGTATTCAGGAAGGCACGGAAAACAAATAACGCGTTCTAATAAAATAACACGAGCCACTAAAGGGACATGTTAGCTGTTCGCTAGCGGTAGCCGGTTACATTACAGTACATAAGATTTCACTTAACACATAAATGGAGTAAGGAGAGATGACAGGATGATGGCAAATGATTTACAGATCCTGAGCACCAGGCACGTGCGCACATAGACATAAAAGGGGGCTTGAGCACCTGCTCTTTTTCTTCCTCGAGAGAAAGTGCCCTTTTTTTCTGGGGAGTCTTTTTTTTTTGATAAATGAATATATGTATAGCTATATGTGCGCGTGTGTGTGTGTATGTGTGTGTTTCTGTTTGCGCACAGCTTTCCCTGTCAAACTAATAAAAAAATTGTCGGGAAATGTTGAGACTGTCGAGTTCTGATGCCCCTCCGCACCACAGCAGTGTAGCACACGTTGATCGGCACATGCGCATCAGGCAGAGAGCTGCAGAAGCGAAGCCCTCCCTCCCTTTCCAGTTGTGTTTGTCTTGGTGTGGAGGTGAGTGGTGATGAACAACAGACTAAAAGCTACATGTGCCTCGAATTTACAGCTAATTACCCAAAAGGCAATTATAGTTAATTTGTCTTGCTAACATCCATGGCTCATGAGAGCTACATGATTCAGTTCACTGCATGATTCAGTTTATTAAAATGCATTTAGAATGATCACAAAATTACAAAGATATGGGGACAGAAATGTATATATTTATATAATTTCATATTGTTAATCAGTATCACGCGAAGTCTGACGTTTTTTTTCCACCAAAAAGCTGCATGATTGCAAATGTGATATTGATTTTATACAGCAGTTCAATAAACAAGAATTTAATATTAAGATACTTAAGTTTTAGACACAAAATTGACTGTTTTGCTTTATTTCGCCAACAAATATAATTGCAATTTGCATCTCTGAGCAACATGACGGTGTTTCGTTCCTGAATGAATCAACCGTTTAAATGATTCGGTTCAGTCGCAGTGACTCGCTTATTAACAGTGACTTGCTGCCGCCTACTGGCGGTTTTAATTTCACATTTAAAGTATCTTACATTTTTTTTTTTTTTATAATTTCAAATTTCAGTATTCAACGTTTTGTTTAAAATATCAAAACAGTATGAATGCATTTGTAACTGCAGGTTAAATACATTCATGTCCTGCATTAAACAGTGTGTAAATGCATCTAAATGCTCCTTAATGCAGCTTCTGTGTTTTCTCTGCATTGCAAAGATGGATTTTGTCAATACTGATTTCATTTAAAAGGTAAAAATCTATTTACACTTATTGGAAATGATTAATTTCTATCACTGCTGTGAACTGATCACCACACAGAATATGAAGAATATCAAAAACTTTAGGAGTCAGCTGTCCACGGCAGTCCTTAAGATATCAGCACAATAACACACTCAGCAAAATATCATCTAATTATCGTTATGAATAAAATCCCAGAAAATATTGAGATATATTTTTTGTCAATATCGCACACCCCTAATATATTTAACGTTTTGATTAGAAAAAAACGATTAAAATAAATATGAAAAGTGCCATTTTTTCCACTTGAGTCCCTGCCCCTCAAAATGTCTGTGCACGTCCCTGCTGAGCACCACTGGCAAGCATCTGATCTTGTAAAATGTGTGGTAAGTATTGCCGCTGTAGTTCACACAGATCATGCGCGATCGCAAATCTCGAAAGTGAAAGTAAAATGCGATTGTGCATTTGAAAGCAGTTTCAATGCCCCGCATATTAATAGCAGCTCCCTGATGTCCACATTTTATATACAGTATAATTACCCAATGATATAACTGCAAGAGAAGGTATTGAAATATATGTTTTCCCTGTGTTTCCTTCCTGCTGTGTGAGCTACTGAAATGAGCCGCACTGTGAAACAGCTAATATGAGCAGAGCTCAACATTATTATTCATGACTCTTCCAAATAAGGTAAAAACAGACCATTTCATTCTAGGGACAGATCCTAGGGTTGTAAATGGACATGTAAAACCGTTTCTGGAGATTTTTTGCCCTTACCTAAACCACATACCTTCTATGTAGATATCAGAGAAAAATTAAAAATATTGTAGCAATGCACTTTATGGCACCTTTAACAAGCTTGCTTAACCCTATAACACCTGGCATATGAAATAATAGTCAGAAATGTTTTATTTTTAATTTTTTTTTTATTGAACTGGTAATTGAACCATTAAACAACTGACCTTTTAAATATTTTCTAGTTTACATGTGTATTTGTTGAGTATAAGTTGGAGTATAATGGCTTTTATGGCTCATATAGTAAAATATAGGAGAATATGGAGGTCATATTTGAGGTAAAAATACCTCCGATTACTGGAGTATATTGTGTACAAAAGGTATTTCAAAGTTTTGATTGTTGAAAATGTAGAGGCCTTAGAAATTTGAATATCAAATATATTTGTGTGTGTGTGTGTATTAGTGCTGTCAATTGATCAAAAAAAACTAATCACATTTTTTCTGAAATTAATCTTGATTAATCCCACCTAACATTGAAGTTTTTAAAAATACTTTTACATCGCAATGATTTCACATTCAATCTTCAAATTAATGTAGAAACGGCATAATAGATTTACATTTTTTGTAGAATGGCATCTTTTTTATGACTTAAGGACACCATACTACTGATGTCTCTAGGAAATAGTTTTCCCCCTAATATTTAACCATTGACTATAGCTATTCAACATTACACAAGCTATCAATTTGAAACTTTATTAGACTACTTCAAAAAACTCAATCTTCACATAAACCCATTATAATAAATGTCATAAAGTTATGACAAACATTTAATTCTAAATTAAATATAGATGAATCCTTAAAGCTACAAAAGTTATTGATTTCCTTTTTTTTTTCTTTTTTTGATCTTTGATTAATAGACATCACAGCAGCTGGTTATTAGTTTTTTTTTGGCTGCTATTTCTTTAAGAGCTGCCGCTGCTGAATGTGAGGCTCATCTGACGACGGATCTGACACACATCTCTTTACCTATGGGCTAGTTGCGTATCTCCGCCATCTTGGATTTCCCGTCTAGCGAGTGTGTGCATAGATACTTCCGGTTTTGCTAAACGCCAGTGCAGAGAGCCGGAGAAATCCAAATATTACCTTTTATGTTTACAGGATTTATAATATCACTGGAAATACAAATAAGATCTACACTGCTATTATTACTATGCTATAAATGTTAACTGAGCCAGTGGCATTGGAAACTTATGTATGTTTGTGTCCGGTGAATGAATGAAATGCATTAATCAGTACTGTTCACGAAATAAAAGTTTGAAATGAACTCATGGTGCGTTCACATACATACACTGTCTTTTCCCCTTACCAATTATGTAAATATACAAATTACTTTTCTCGAAAATGTTTGTATTACATTGACTTTAAAACTGAAATACATTTACCTTCTGAGACACTGGCAGCAATTGATCGTGTTGCCAGATCCAGCTATTATAAGTGTTTTTGGATTTGTCTTTTCTACTTAATTTGACACTTTAGAATGTTAACAAAGTAGGAAGTTGGGCTACACTTTATTTTGATAGTTCACTTTAGACATTCCACTAACTATAAGTAACCTTGCAACTACATGTCAACTAATTCTCATTAATGTGCAACTACATATCTACTAACTCTCAGAGTAGACTGTAAGGATAGGTTTAGGGTTAGTAGAATAAGTTGACATATAGGCTACTTGCAAAGTTTCTCGTAGTCAGTATGTTGTATGTTGTGGACCCATCAAAATAAAGTGTAAGAAGATATTAAGCAGACAGTTTGCTAATACTCGGAGTTGCAAAGTTACTTACTGTTAGTATGTCTAATGTGGACTATCAAAATAAAGTTTTACCGGAAGTTGCAGTTTAAGGTCAGCAATATCTTTATATTATTTTATTTGCAAAAGATTTGAAATAATTGCTGTTTATTATTATTTATTTTTCGTTTTTTGTTTGTTTTAATAGCAATATCTGGCAACACTGCATTGCCGGCACTTAAACTGACAGTAATCAAAAAAGCCCATGACAGGTTTATTGCTGACAGGACACCACATTCGGTTGGACAAACAAACAAAACAAATCATGATATTATCTGTCAGAAACGTTATCAACGCTGTCAAAAACAGTAGCGTATAACACTAGTACAAAGTAGAGTAGAACAAGTAGGTTACAGAATGAAATGAAATGCGCAAACACCATGAAGAAGTCTATGCTATGTCATTCAGTATAGTAGTTACATTTTCACAAATCATCCTGAAAACATTCATAAGAGCGCTAGACAGAGTTATCAGCTATATATCGATGGTTATTAATAAAAACTATATATAGGATTAGAAGTTAACTCTGTACTTCGTGTGTTTGCATTTGTGTGTGTTCCTGCAGACTGTGCCAACCTGATGAAAAAGTGTGTACAGTGTCGGGCCGTGGTGGAGCGCCGCACTCCCTTCGTTTTGTGCTGTGGAGGGAAAGGTATGGAGGATGCCACTGATGATGAGGACCTTAGTGAGTGAACTTCCACACGTTCCCGTTTTTTATTTCTCTTTCCTCTCTCTGCCTTGGTTCTCATGTCTCATGTTTAATATTTATGTTGGCTTTAGTTGGTGCTTCTCTGTTTCTATTGCCCACACACATTTCTCTCCCCATTGTTATGACTAATCTGTTATTTCCCAAATGTGTTTTCATGACTCAAATCAGACTTGTGGCCCCTCTTCTTAATGCATAATATCAACACCCTGGAATGAGCTTTGTAACTGCTCTGGAATGTCTTCATAACATGCACTACAAGTTCTAAGGATTTTTAGGAAGTCACTCCACACAGACGAGTGAAAATGAATCCCCCGAATTCATTTTTCACAGAACACATCGAATATTTCTATAATTGGACACGTCAAAGGGGCTATCCAAGATTTATTTTAGTCCCATATTATTTTGAGTTGTGATTCACCACTCTTTGTTACTACATCGTTCCTTTTGTGTGTGATCATGACACTGCCCATGTTCTTTATGTTGGTTTAGTTTGAGTTCAAAGGGATACTGGTGTAAGTTCACTTTTTTTACAGTGTTTATTTATAGAGAGGAGGATCTGTTTCTTTTTAGCCTCGCTTAGATGTCTAACACATCCATCCACGCTGACATCTCTGCTGACCTACAGACATGCTGATCCACACAAACACGCACACACTCGCACACAGTCCAGTCAACAGAGGAATGTAGCCTTTAGCTCTTATCTCAGTCTGTCTTTAGTGCCTGAGCTCTGTTTGTTGTAAGGCGCCACTTTTCCACACACACAAAACCAAAGCAGCATCCCGTGTAGACCTAACACACTTCCCCCCTTTCTCCATGTGGAGCAATGAGAGAGAAATGCCACCATAGATGGGATTCTCTTCTGCTTCAGTCACTTTAGTCCCCACATACTAGAGGCTCCTCACTCTAAAAGTGGACGTGATAAACTGGCATCTGAAGGCTTTGGTCAATCACATGGGCCTAGAACTTTATTTCCACTGAGGAGAACTTGAATATGAACACAGGAAACATCCACTAATGATGCTGTCAGACAGATTCTACATCATTTTTAGAAAATAAGATTGGGGGACTGTTAAATGACTTGGTGGAAATGATCCAGTCTTGTTAGCCGACCCCTGAGGCCAAGAAATGTCTCTCACTATGCCGCCATAAATTTCCCCCTTTGTGAATATCCATCTAATTTTTCCCCAACTTGTCGGGCTTAAAATGAACCAGTCTGTCTTCTTCTTTCATACTAATCCATCATAATAATCTCCATTTCTGGCCTCTCAACACTTAAGGCCTCTAAAACCTTTGCTGTAAATGTGGTGTTGTTTTTTTCACTGAAGGAAAACTGAAAAATTAGGTATGCACGATATATTAATACCATATTGCTTATTGGCTGTTATTGGATATGTTTACATTTCAAAATTGGATATATATTAGGTGGTAATAGATATGTATTTGTGGGCTTATTAATATGAGCCAGAATTGTAATACCAGTGCATCCCTACTTAAAATCTTTATTTTATAATAGTGACTGTCGTCACTTCTGCAGCTGTAAATGATGGATACCTTGATGAACAAGGCCTCCCTTCCACAACAGCCGTGTCAAAAACTTACATTAACTTGCTCTTCCATTTGCTCCCCCTAAAGGATATTTATAACTAGAATATGCCACCGGCCAGGCTGGATTGGCCCCCAAGCCAATAGCAGGGGTGCATGCATTACATAACACTGTGACTGGTTGCTTCTCAGCAGGGGGCTGTAACTCAATGGCAGGGGGGTCGCAGGATCTTCTCCAGCCCAACAATCTGGCACTGAGTTGGTGTAAGTATTCTATTCCTCACCCCAAGTTCTTCCTGCCTCAACTCCTTCCTGCTCCTTTGGGCTCAAAGTCCATATCTCTACCCCAGCATACGTCATTCTCTCTGGCCTGCACTACACGAATAGGAGAGGCCGTCAAGTGGGACCGTAGGCCTGCTTGCGGCCTGCTGCGATTCAGTGATGCGGGTTGATTCCGCACCAGGGTCCCCCATATAAACCATATAAAGTGTCATAACAGGCACAGAAACTTCTAGAATCATCAAGTAATTCTGTACATTTTTGACAAGTTAGAAGGCTCTGGGATCTGCAAATGCTGAGACCCAGGGCTCCAAGTTCACCAACTGCATGATTGGCTAATGAACCGGTGATACTTTTCTCAGTGGTCTCTGCTTTGCCTTTCAGCCAGCGGAAATATCCCAGCCTTGCAGAGGGACAAAGACAACACTAATAGCAATGCAGATGTACAGAAGTTACAACAGCAGCTGCAGGATATCAAAGAGCAGGTGAGCATTGCAGTTTATAGTAGGGGTGTAACGATTCACTGGATTACTTGATGCATCAGTCACAAATTTTGCCGATTCGTTTGCATGGATATTGAAATGTGAATTTTAAGTAATCTTTTTAGGTCAATAATTATTAAAAATGCTAAAAAATTGAATCGCATTTCTGTAATGTTTTATTCAATATTTTAAAATATATGAGCATTAGTAACATGCACAAATTAATAGATACGAGTGCAGCGTCATTTGCACAACTCAGAATAATTTTTCAAATTACCGTGTTGACAAGTATTCACACAGTCGGTTATGTCTTAAAAGGTTAGTTCACCCAAAAATGAAAATTACCCCATGATTTACCTACCCGAGGCGATACGTTTGTGTAAGAAAAATATCCATATTTACAACTTTATAGACCTTAATCTCTAACTTCCTCTAACTGTCGTACGCACGTTTACGAGAGAGTTGCGTCCAGCGGATGACTTAGGCGTAGCGTAAACTCCGGTGAGAATATGCTAGTCTCGGGAGAAACCAGCTTTGTTTACAGCAAAGGAAAACTAGTGTCCTCTTGGTTTATATTGAAATCCTCTGACATTTTTCTTTACAAATCCTCGTTTTGTACTTCTAATTCGTAACCGGTGTTTTGTTTTGCTCTCTCCTCTGCGCTTCCACATTCATCACTTCTGCTTTTGCCTACGTGCTATGTCATCCGCTGGACGCCACTCTCTCGTGAATGCGTGTATGACAGTTAGTGGAAGCTAGAGATTAAGGTTTATAAAGTTGTAAATATGGATATTTTTCTTACACAAACGCATCGCGTCGCTTCAGAAGGCCTTTATTAACCCCCCCGGAGCCGTGTTGTCTTCTTTTATAATGGATTGGTTCAATTTTTTGGACTTCAAATTTTGGGCTACCATCCACTCCCATTATAAAGCTTGGAAGAGCCAGCATGTTTTTTTAATATAACTCTGATTGTATTCGTCTGAAAGAAGAATGTCATATACACCTAGGATGGTTTGAGGGTAAGTAAATCATGCGGTAATTTTCATTTTTGCGTGAACTATCCCTTTAAGTGAACAAATGTGCATTAGGTCTTAAAGTGACAGCAGTCTAATATACCTGCTGCTGCCTACTGTTCTTAACATTAATCAAACAAAAGGCAATCAGTTTCTCTTTAATAAGAATAGTGGTTGTTTAATTGATTAAAGCGAAGGCTATTCAGCTTTTTATTTCCATGGTATCTCTTATTTCAATAATACTGTCAGACTGACTTATCGAATTAAGATGTTCTGAATTTGCTAAAACCTATGAATCATGATTCAGATCGATTTACTGTCTAACCAAAGATTCAAACCCCTAACTCTAATAGTTTTCTGCATATGCAATTTTAAGCAGTAATTGCTCATGTAACATGTTTGCCTTCCACTCAGACTATGTGCCCCGTGTGTCTGGATCGCCTAAAGAATATGATCTTCATGTGCGGTCATGGCACTTGTCAGCTCTGTGGAGACCGAATGAGCGAGTGCCCCATTTGCCGCAAGGCCATCGAACGTCGCATCCTACTTTACTAGAGCGTCGGGCCATGTCAACATCCCTGTTTTCCAGCCACAGAGTGTGCTGCTGCTCTCATAAGCACCTTTTCTGTATCCGCTAAGCTAAGGGTCATCAGTGTTACATCATCATCTTTATTTTATCTTTTAGGCTCGATATTTGTTAAGTTAACTTCAGTTTTCTTGGATTATGTTCCGCAAGAAGAAGAAGAATCTTGCTTAACTACTCCATCTTGCCATTTTGTTCATGCAAGTGCCCACTTTTTTTTCTGCCTCGAGCAGTTCAGCAACACCTATAAGACATGAACTGACACTGTCAGGATCTGCTAATGTTTCATCTTTTATTATGTCAATGTATTATGCTCATATATCCTGATGCAAACAGTTGTATCTACAGTCATGATAAAGCATGGTGAAATGTAGAACACGACTGAACTCTGTCCCACTGAATCTTTGGAAATTCATTTTAAAGTCTCATTCTGTGTGACGTAGCATTCAGTTTTAAATAATGTGTAAATGTAAAGCATCTGCATTTACTGGCAGAAGAAAGTTTGTCGTGCTCAAAGAGTGAAATAAAACATTCACCTTTTACAGCAGTACTGTTAGTATAACATTGCATGTTCCTCTCTTGAATTGCTGCTGTACTACAGTATATACACAGAGTATTATTGTGACACCCATGTTGATGATCGGTTCGTCACCTGATCAATGCAGATGCAACTGATCCTTGTTGTCTTTAAAAGGATATTCATTTACTATACAACCATAATTATTGGATTGTTCTCCAGCATTCCTACTTTTACTTTATGCACCATATTGTCTTGCCAGATATGTAATGCAAAAAAGATTTGAATAGAAATTGCTGGTCTTGTGCCATTCTTCCAAAAACATGAAAACATTTCATTACCTTTTGGGAAAAAGGTGCTGTTTATCTTTACCTTACTAGTTAATTTATGTATTTTTACCTTTTTCTTCTAAATCTGAAAGACCTGGAATATACTATGGAATATCGCCTGTAAGCTGTAATTGGCTTTAACTTACTTTAATTAGGCCACATGCACGCCTGACCAAAAAGAATTTGCAGTTGAGGACTGTTCATCAAAATAGTCTTTCATGAACAATTTGACATCTTTTTGTGCTTGTCAAACTATATTTCAATTTTTTTTCCCTGTAGCCCGTTCCCATCATGGAGGAGGTCTAAAGTTACGTCTACAGTTGTTTCATTTCAGTGTGACTCAACACTGCGAAACAGACATTTTTACTGGAAGCAAAAGTAGTTTCATACTTTACCTTTTAAAGATTTGTATCTTTTATGGTCTTTCTTTTCCAGTATTATTCTTTTTGTGATCATTTAACATTAAAAACTAGATGCACTAATATACCTTAATGGTAGACTTGTATTGTCATGGTTACTCAAACAGCCTGTTTTGTACCTTATTTTCAGTACACAAAAAACTGCCCTGGCTTAAGAAACATCTTTTGTTGTTGAATGAATGTTTAATGTATGATGTACAACATTTATCATAAGAGAAATTCTTTTTTCCTGTATTGCAATTTGCTTTGAAAATGCATTGCCGAATAAAGATCTAACAAAACGGAGCAGAGTAGCTACTTCACAAAAGATATCGCGTTTTCGCCTTTTGTTTCCAGACTCGGTCACTTCAGATGATCAGAATGAACAATCCAGAACTTAATGTTGGGTTTTCTTCATTAGATGTTATTGCTATTCCCTGAAACGATCCTTTACATCAGAATAGAATAATGGCAGGTAGTCTGTCGACTAGGGTCTTGTGCGTTTGAAATAATCCAATTAGACAAAACGATCCGTGTAGGGCCAGTGTGGTCATGCTTGAAATCATTAGAAGATTAAACTCAACTCATCCACAGAGAAAGATGTAATGGAAAAGGGCAGCACGACACATCTCTTGAGCCTTGCTGTGGTCGTAACTGAGAGCTTTTACATCCTGTGTGTCGACCGATTCATTCATAACCACGACTTCTCGTCTTCTGATGACAGAGCGGCCTCTTCCTGGGGAAGAGCCATAAACCACTCAGCTAGCTCCGATGTTTCTTCCAAAAATCTGCGGATCCTTGATTCTTGCAGAGTGCGTTAATGGTGATTTGTAACATCTGAAATTTCATTCTTGGCTCTCATCTTCCTGCTAATGTCCCCTGTGCCGCACAAGTGTGTTTTGAGCTGCGCTGCGTCAGCGAACAAGTCATCCGAGCGTTTTTGGGCCTGAGAAAAGAGTTTAATGGGGCTGATTAGAGAAATGGGCCTCGGTGGGATCTGCTGACATTCTGTCATCCGGACTGCAAGCCTGTGGTCATTGCATCACAGAACCGTGTCTGTTGTTTAGGATGTGGAATTATATTGACACCTCTGAGGTGGAATTTAATCTGACTATCATAAACTACCGTTCAAAAGTTTGGGGTCAGTCAAATTAACCCTTTAACTGTCACCTGTCCCCTCTGTGGGACGCCTAAGTTTACTTCACTATATTACAATTAAATCCTAATCTAATAATGACAAACTATATATCGTTGGAAAGGTCTAAGACTCCTAAATAATTTTTTACAAAAACATTGGTAAAATATCTATGTAGGAAAAGTAATAGATTGATTTATGACAAGGTGCACCTCAAAAATCTACATCATAACAGGAGTTCTGACCGTTGTCAAAAAAAAAGTCTTTGTTGCCTTTTTCTCGATCACACTTTAGAAATCATCAGAAATTATATATCAGTTGAAAACTTTCAATCTCAAAATTCATCCTTTGAAACCCATTTTAAAATCAAACATTGCATTACCATGAAAACGGTACATCAATATCATGTCACAAAATGTTTTCGTTCGTGAATTATACAAATTTTTGTTTTTGAATCTATGTTCAAAAATGTGAGTGAAAGTTAAAGGGTTAATAAAGGACGATTTAAATAGCATACATCGCTTATGCTCACCAAGGCTCCCTTTTCTGATCAAAAATACAGAAAAATAGTAATAGTAAAATATAACAATTATTTTTTTATTATTATTATTTTAATATATATTAATGTGATTTTCAGTAGCCATTACTCCAGTCTTCAATGTAACATGATCCCGCAGAAATCCATGTTGAAAGCTCTTATGCAGCTAAACATTTTTATGGAAACTACAGTACTTTTTTTCAGGGTTCTTTGATAAATATTAAGTTCAAAGGAGCAGCAAATTATTTGTAATAGAATTATAATTGTCTTCACTGTCACTTTTGATCAGTTCTTTGCTGAGTAAAATATTTGTTTCATTGGGGGGATAAAATACTGAACTTTTGAATAGTAGCATAATTCATTAAAATCAAAATAAATAACAGCAAAATGTAAAAAAAAAAAAAAAAAAACTGGTGCCACTGCTCGCAAATGTTAGTCTGGAGCCGTGTTATGACTTCAGTGAACATAAATGTGCGTTAGGTCTTAACGTAACAGCAGACTAATAATATGCCTCCTGCTGCCTATGTTCGTAACGTTAATCAAACAACAGAAGGCAATCACTTTTTTTTTAATAAGAATCAAGTCAAATCGAATTGATTCAGTGAAGACGATGTAGCTATTTCTGTAGTATCTCTTATTTCAATAATTCTATTAGACTGACCTATTGAATTAAAATGTTCTGAATTTGCAAAAATTGTTCCTGAATAGAAAACCTTTTGTGAATCAAATCGATTCGATCTCTAACCGAAGATTCACACCCCTAATATATATTCTTATGCATTTGCAATTTTTTTGCAGGAATTGCTCATTTAACACGTTTTCCTTCCACTCAGACTATGTGCCCCGTGTGTCTGGATCGCCTAAAGAATATGATCTTCATGTGCGGTCATGGCACTTGTCAGCTCTGTGGAGACCGAATGAGCGAGTGCCCCATTTGCCGCAAGGCCATCGAACGTCGCATCCTACTTTACTAGAGCGTCGGGCCATGTCAACATCCCTGTTTTCCAGCCACAGAGTGTGCTGCTGCTCTCATAAGCACCTTTTCTGTATCCGCTAAGCTAAGGGTCATCAGTGTTACATCATCATCTTTATTTTATCTTTTAGGCTCGATATTTGTTAAGTTAACTTCAGTTTTCTTGGATTATGTTCCGCAAGAAGAAGAAGAATCTTGCTTAACTACTCCATCTTGCCATTTTGTTCATGCAAGTGCCCACTTTTTTTCTGCCACGAGCAGTTCAGCAACACCTATAAGACATGAACTGACACTGTCAGGATCTGCTAATGTTTCATCTTTTATTATGTCAATGTATTATGCTCATATATCCTGATGCAAACAGTTGTATCTACAGTCATGATAAAGCATGGTGAAATGTAGAACACGACTGAACTCTGTCCCACTGAATCTTTGGAAATTCATTTTAAAGTCTCATTCTGTGTGACGTAGCATTCAGTTTTAAATAATGTGTAAATGTAAAGCATCTGCATTTACTGGCAGAAGAAAGTTTGTCGTGCTCAAAGAGTGAAATAAAACATTCACCTTTTACAGCAGTACTGTTAGTATAACATTGCATGTTCCTCTCTTGAATTGCTGCTGTACTACAGTATATACACAGAGTATTATTGTGACACCCATGTTGATGATCGGTTCGTCACCTGATCAATGCAGATGCAACTGATCCTTGTTGTCTTTAAAAGGATATTCATTTACTATACAACCATAATTATTGGATTGTTCTCCAGCATTCCTACTTTTACTTTATGCACCATATTGTCTTGCCAGATATGTAATGCAAAAAAGATTTGAATAGAAATTGCTGGTCTTGTGCCATTCTTCCAAAAACATGAAAACATTTCATTACCTTTTGGGAAAAAGGTGCTGTTTATCTTTACCTTACTAGTTAATTTATGTATTTTTACCTTTTTCTTCTAAATCTGAAAGACCTGGAATATACTATGGAATATCGCCTGTAAGCTGTAATTGGCTTTAACTTACTTTAATTAGGCCACATGCACGCCTGACCAAAAAGAATTTGCAGTTGAGGACTGTTCATCAAAATAGTCTTTCATGAACAATTTGACATCTTTTTGTGCTTGTCAAACTATATTTCAATTTTTTTTCCCTGTAGCCCGTTCCCATCATGGAGGAGGTCTAAAGTTACGTCTACAGTTGTTTCATTTCAGTGTGACTCAACACTGCGAAACAGACATTTTTACTGGAAGCAAAAGTAGTTTCATACTTTACCTTTTAAAGATTTGTATCTTTTATGGTCTTTCTTTTCCAGTATTATTCTTTTTGTGATCATTTAACATTAAAAACTAGATGCACTAATATACCTTAATGGTAGACTTGTATTGTCATGGTTACTCAAACAGCCTGTTTTGTACCTTATTTTCAGTACACAAAAAACTGCCCTGGCTTAAGAAACATCTTTTGTTGTTGAATGAATGTTTAATGTATGATGTACAACATTTATCATAAGAGAAATTCTTTTTTCCTGTATTGCAATTTGCTTTGAAAATGCATTGCCGAATAAAGATCTAACAAAACGGAGCAGAGTAGCTACTTCACAAAAGATATCGCGTTTTCGCCTTTTGTTTCCAGACTCGGTCACTTCAGATGATCAGAATGAACAATCCAGAACTTAATGTTGGGTTTTCTTCATTAGATGTTATTGCTATTCCCTGAAACGATCCTTTACATCAGAATAGAATAATGGCAGGTAGTCTGTCGACTAGGGTCTTGTGCGTTTGAAATAATCCAATTAGACAAAACGATCCGTGTAGGGCCAGTGTGGTCATGCTTGAAATCATTAGAAGATTAAACTCAACTCATCCACAGAGAAAGATGTAATGGAAAAGGGCAGCACGACACATCTCTTGAGCCTTGCTGTGGTCGTAACTGAGAGCTTTTACATCCTGTGTGTCGACCGATTCATTCATAACCACGACTTCTCGTCTTCTGATGACGGAGCGGCCTCTTCCTGGGGAAGAGCCATAAACCACTCAGCTAGCTCCGATGTTTCTTCCAAAAATCTGCGGATCCTTGATTCTTGCAGAGTGCGTTAATGGTGATCTTGGCTCTCATCTTCCTGCTAATGTCCCCTGTGCCGCACAAGTGTGTTTTGAGCTGCGCTGCGTCAGCGAACAAGTCATCCGAGCGTTTTTGGGCCTGAGAAAAGAGTTTAATGGGGCTGATTAGAGAAATGGGCCTCGGTGGGATCTGCTGACATTCTGTCATCCGGACTGCAAGCCTGTGGTCATTGCATCACAGAACCGTGTCTGTTGTTTAGGATGTGGAATTATATTGACACCTCTGAGGTGGAATTTAATCTGACTATCATAAACTACCGTTCAAAAGTTTGGGGTCAGTCAAATTAACCCTTTAACTGTCACCTGTCCCCTCTGTGGGACGCCTAAGTTTACTTCACTATATTACAATTAAATCCTAATCTAATAATGACAAACTATATATCGTTGGAAAGGTCTAAGACTCCTAAATAATTTTTTACAAAAACATTGGTAAAATATCTATGTAGGAAAAGTAATAGATTGATTTATGACAAGAGTGCACCTCAAAAATCTACATCATAACAGGAGTTCTGACCGTTGTCAAAAAAAAGTCGTCTTTGTTGCCTTTTTCTCGATCACACTTTAGAAATCATCAGAAATTATATATCAGTTGAAAACTTTCAATCTCAAAATTCATCCTTTGAAACCCATTTTAAAATCAAACATTGCATTACCATGAAAACGGTACATCAATATCATGTCACAAAATGTTTTCGTTCGTGAATTATACAAATTTTTGTTTTTGAATCTATGTTCAAAAATGTGAGTGAAAGTTAAAGGGTTAATAAAGGACGATTTAAATAGCATACATCGCTTATGCTCACCAAGGCTCCCTTTTCTGATCAAAAATACAGAAAAATAGTAATAGTAAAATATAACAATTATTTTTTTATTATTATTATTTTAATATATATTAATGTGATTTTCAGTAGCCATTACTCCAGTCTTCAATGTAACATGATCCCGCAGAAATCCATGTTGAAAGCTCTTATGCAGCTAAACATTTTTATGGAAACTACAGTACTTTTTTTCAGGGTTCTTTGATAAATATTAAGTTCAAAGGAGCAGCAAATTATTTGTAATAGAATTATAATTGTCTTCACTGTCACTTTTGATCAGTTCTTTGCTGAGTAAAATATTTGTTTCATTGGGGGGATAAAATACTGAACTTTTGAATAGTAGCATAATTCATTAAAATCAAAATAAATAACAGCAAAATGTAAAAAAAAAAAAAAAAAAAATTCAATTGAGCTTTATAAAAAAAACCCTCTTTTTTTTCTTTTCACTGAACGAACCAGCACCTCTGCAATTAGGCTACTGCAGATTAGTCAAATATGAAATATGACGGATGACTTGAGATTTCTTTTCTTGCTAGAAATCATTAGAAATCATTCTAATATGCTGATTTGGTGATCAATAATAATGCTTATTAATATATATATATATATATTTTCAGGATTCATTGATGAATAGAAAGCTCAATGAACAGCATGTTCTGTAAATAGAAATCTTTCGTAACATTATAAAACATTATCTTTTCTGCCACTTTTGCTGAAAAAAATACTGTATATATATATATATATATGCATTTATTTTTCCTATTTTGTTCTTACTCCAAACTTTTGAATTAATGTATCATGATTTTGTAATGTAATGTATCACGACAAAAATATTACGCAGCAAAAACTATGTCCATTATTGGCAATAAAAAATTCTAAAACAATTAGAATGAAGATCATGTGACACTGACGACTGGAGTAATGGTTACAATTTAGCTTTGCCGTCATATAAATAAATACATTTTTTTTTACTTTATTAAAATTGAAAAATGTTCTTTGAAATAATATTACTGCATGTTTTTACTGTATTTTTTTATCAAATAAATGCAGCTTTAGTGAGCATGAGTGACTTTTTTTATTTTATTTTTTATCTTATCTTATTCTAAACTTTTAGCCAGTAGTGTGGATCAATCCACCAACCTGTTGTTAAACTTTGATAAATTGAATAACAATTTTAAAAAACAGTATTTCCCAGTCTTATCATATGCGTCTCACTGCATATAATTTCCCTGTTCTGAATATATAAGTATTGTGTGCACAGTTACCAAGATTAAGGGGGTCGGCACATTTTTTCCCCCCCAGCTCTCCGCTACATTGCAGTGTTGTGTGTTAGCAGAGACAGTGCTGTAGATTAGGAGATTTAGGAAGCAATTATCTTCTCAGCGGTTACCAGGCCTTCAGTTTGTGACAGAGTGAACGCCGGGGCCCGTCACTCTCTCCTCGGGTATCAGACACAGACGGAGTCTCCCGCCGAGGGTGACTGACACCAGACTGTGGGCTACGAGAGCCAGATAGATGACTAATGGCTTCAGGGGGAATCTTTACAGAGATCACCTCTGCTATAGACAGCTGTTACACAGAGAAGTGTCCGAGTGATTGATTGTGATCCTGAAGTGAAAGTGTCAGAAGCCACCACAAGGTGGCAGTGCCGGCTCTCGCCACATGTTAGAGCCACTGCTTAAAGAGTCTGACTCTGTCTAACGTTTGGTTTGATTCAACTTGGAGAATGCGTTGTCCCATCTACCTAATATGCTAATTTGGTGCTCAAGAAGCATTGCTTATTATCAGTTATATGTGAGATAATATTTAATACTGACATTTATTTATCTAATGAATAGAAAGAGCAGTATTTATCTTTATTATCCTTATTATAGTAAAAATATTAATTTCTTAAAAAAAAAAAATGGTAGTATTATCATTCCTATATACAGAAAGTATAATAATTCATAATATAGGTCCATAGCAATAGGACTAAAATGTATTTGTTTCACATTTTTGAAAATGTTGAATTATCGACAACATTTTTTTTTTAATATAAATCATTAAAAGATCCATGTTTGGACTGAATGAACCAATACATCAGTTACTAATTAACTAATCTACCTGAACACAGGTCAGATGAAACCCTTCTTCAGGCAGTATTTTGTATATAGAAATTATAATTGTTAATAATATAGGCCGATAGAAAAATTGCTAATTACCCGATTATTTATTTAATTTTTAAAAACATTGGATTCTTGACAACAACAACAAAAAAATATAAATTATAACAAAGATCCTTGTTTGGCCTGAATGAACCAATACATCAGCTAATAATCTACTTGAAAACATGTCAAAGTTTCAGATGAAACACTTCTTCAGGCAGCATTTTGTATGTAGAAATTAGAATTGTTAGTAATATAGGCCCATAGAAATATGGCTATTTTGCTCTCTCTTAAAGACATACAAATTATCCAGGAAAATATCTGATATTTATGATATTTAATTTAGATTTAATTTCCTTTTTTCTACTTTTGGATGCATATAAACATTAAATTCTTGACAGACACAAAAAAAAAGAGAGACAAAAACGTTTATAAAAAAGATCTTTATTCACACTGAATGAACCAATACATCACATCAGCTACCAACAAATGTCTACCTGAGAACACGTTCCAGGAGCCACACCTGCTTCAGGCAGCGTTTGGTGCCTGTTTGCTGCTAGACATTGATCCTTGTGTCTGAAGGTCCTCACACGTCACCTCGCTCATGGCAGCGGGGGATATTTATGGCCTGGCGTTAATGACAGGCACGGGCAAAGGCCGTTAGGTCTGGACAGGCTCTTCTGGGTGTGCTGAGAGCGTAGGCCACAGGGCTCTGGAGTTCGGACCCTAGAGACGCCACCCAACCCCTCGCCGTTAAGTCATAAAGAGGCCATGTTTTCTCCTCCCTTCGCTGTCTTAGGTCTCCGATTCTGCGATTTGTTGTGTAGATACAGGTCGGCCAACTGTGTCTGCCTCACCTCTGCTCAAGACACGCAGCACCGAAAGATTAAACAGTCAAAAAGATAGGCTGAATAAACAAGCTGTATAGTAGTACTGCTGACCTGTTCCCCATTCACAGTTTGATCACTGGATTTCGCAAGCGCCCCGCTTGCACCCAACATGCACAAACACCTTTAACTGATGCACTCGTGCCAGTTTCAGGAAGGACGCTTCTCTTAAATTTGTCCAGCATTCCATTAAAATGGTATGTTTTGTTAACATACTGCGTTGTATTGCATTTTGATGCAAAGCTTGCTATTTTTACCCAAGCAATTGGCTTGATTTAATTTTTTTGTCAACACAATGCATTAATGCATTACGGTTTTGCTGCTTCTTTTTTTGCATTTTCATACAGTGCTTGCTATAAGTACTTTATTTGGTTTTCTGTGTGTGTGTGTTTATGCCAACATAATATTACCATATTTTATTACATAACTATTTAATGTCAAACTATTTAAAGCCAAACTGCGTTTTGCAATTTTTTTTATTGTAATTATATAAGTAAATAAAGAATGAATACGTGTATATATACCAAAATCTGTAAATTACATTTTTTTTTATACACAGTACACACACATATATTATGTAAACAAAAACTTTTATTTCGGATGCGATTAATCTTTTGACAGCACTAGTTAAAAGACATTCATATTCAACGTATTATTCAACTCGCACTGACATTATCGCAAAAGACCAACATTTTAACTGGATACTGACACTAGCTTTGTAACATCAACACTGATATTAAACTACATTAAATCAACATTGAGCTGACTTGAACAGAATAATGACACTATAGCCTTCTGTAGCTGCTTACTACTGAAATGAAATTGTTTCATAATTGATGAACTTTGCAAGTTAGACAGTTATTGAACTAAACTGAATCAACACTGAACTGACTTGAGCTGAATAATGACACTATAGACCATTTTGAGGGATCTAAACAATAACAATCTAACGCAACAGTCCTAATGCGTTTCCACTTTTACATTTAAATTTCCAATGCTATCTCACGACCAATTCGTAGGTGTTTTACGAGGTGGCTAATTCGTACGAATTCGTACATCCTCACTCGTACGATTTTGCATGATTTGTCTATACGGATAGGTTTAGGGGCGGGGTTAGGTGTAGGTCATTCGTACAATAAGTACGATTTAGCAAAAACTTTATGAATTTGTAGCCTACGAGTGAGGTTGTACGAATTCGTAGGAATTAGCCACCTCATAAAATATGTACGAATTGCCGTGAACAAAAACGTCCACCTTTTGATAAAAAAAAATTATTGTAATTATATAAGTAAATAAAGAATGAATACATGTGTATATATATCAAAATCTGTAAATTAAATTTAGTTTTTTAAACCTTTTTGAACCTTTTTAGATAAGGCTCACTTTATTTCACCTCATGGAAAAAATCTAGAATGTAAAATTGCTTGGTATTATTCATGTACAAGTTGAAGCTGTTTATATTGACCTCATTTTTGTTACTATTTCATCTAAAGGTTTCATTTTGGCTGTCACAGATTCAATAGCAGTGAGCTGTTGAGGGAGGCGAGGCGCAGTAGCGTAGCCTACACGCACACATTCATAAATTCTGCCCACTTCTGAGGTCAGCGGGAGTAGAATACATACTTATTTGTTTTCTATGGAATATGACTCACCACAAAGCAAACCAGAATAGTTATGAATTAATGCTGCTCAACTATTTGCATATTTTTCATATGAATTTTTCACTGTCTCATAGGTATTTGTTTGCCAAAAAAGGTCACTCCCCACACCCACACTGTGCATGCACACAAAATGTATTATTTTATTTTGTTTAGTTTTATTTGATTTCTTTTGGTGCTATATTTTAACGAATAACACTTTATACATTATAAATGCAAACATTAATGTTTAAATGTTAAGGTTGTTGGTGCCGTCTTGACCAGGACTCCCTGGAAGAAGAGATGTTGTATCTCTATGGGATATTTTCCTGGTTAAATAAAGGAAATAATAATAATAATAATAATAATAATAATAATAAAAGCACTAGCAATGATCATCCCCCAAAAATATTGGTGCCAGTTTTTATGCCAGTAAATTTTTTTTTTTAAATAATAATAAAAAAAAATAGCTTTCCACTATAAAAAAAATATAGTCTGTGGAATCTCAAAAAAAAATTATAATAATTTGAGTGTATTAGTGTTTTTATCATCGAAATACCTTTGCACATTGAGCATCTCGAGCAATGGCAGAATCTGAACTCCGCAAATGAACTGGAGTAGAAGTTTGGATATTGTTGTCGCCGGGGATGCCGTGAGGAATCGAGCCAGTGTGCTTATCAATGGGCCTCGACTGGAGCTGGAGCCTCCGGGCTGCATTTACAGTGCAAATGTTATCGTTCCAATGACACTTTAAACAGTCTTTATCAATATATAGTCATTCAAGGTTTATGAGCTTTGATAAAAAAACACCACTAACTTAGCAGGGTCATGCTAACCCTCCCTCACTTCCACTGTGGTCCACATGAGCTTCTGGTGATCGCCACAAATAAAGACACATTTGCCCAGCAGACATAACATTCACTGATTTGATTGAAGAAAAAGGGGAAAACAAGAGCAAAACAAGAAAAACATATTGACTTCTGACGCGAGGGGGTGAGCGATAATGCGTCTCCAGCAGAATCTTATCATTCTATTATCTTTAAAACGCCGGGTTATCATAATTGCTTACTTAATAATTCTATAAAAGCTCCTTGAGCTCAACCTTTGGCTGGGTAGTAAACTGGTGGAAGTACTTTTGATTTCTAGATTGGAGACGATACTTGTTTGTTCACCGAACAGCATGTCATTCATCAAAACTTCCTCTCAACTCTCCTCCATTTTTTTCGACTCGGTGTGCATGCTGTAATCATGTAGACGATACTTTAGACAGTGATAAGCTGCGATAGTAGTGACTCAATACGATATATTTAGCATCAGTCACAAGCTCTGTGCACTGGCAAATGCTTAAAGCCGTTGTGACATCTCACAGACTTAGGTATTTATGGATTGGGGTTGGAATACTCAGTCCCAAATGGTTAGATTTGTTTTAAGGATTTAACTTGCAAAGGCATTTTTCCTATTTTTTATTTCCTAGTTATTTTATTTTATTTAGTCAAATAAAAAGTTTTCCCCGAATGCATGCATTTTTTCTGTATTAAATTAAAGAGGAAAAAAGAACATTTATGTAAAAGTGAAATGGTAATGAAAGCATAAACATAGCAGAACTTCTTTAACATAGCAATATTTTACGATCTAAAATGTGGTGAGAGCACGGACAATGCTGAGTGCTGGAATATTTGTGCTTCATCTATTGATTTGGGGTTCAACCCCGGGCTGTAAAGAGCGATAACACAGTTAGCCATTAACTTCTGTCAGGGGTCACTCTGCAAGTTTCACATAGGTCCACAAAAAAGTAGAGGCAAAAAAAGGCTGGACTCTGGAATATTGATTTCTACTCTACCAATTCTCTCACCCGAAGAGAAAAGAAAATAAGAAAACTTGGCTTGGCTTTTTCTACTTCTGTGGCGAGATAGTGCCCCTGCATTCCGGTCTACTCCCTTCAAGGCTGCTGGCGTTTGGCTAGCAACACCTGACAGATGCACTCTTGTTTTGGTTCTTGTCTGAAAGGTTTTTGTATTCCTTTTGAACCCTCTTGTGTAAAGAGACCTTGCACAGAGTATCTTCTAAAAGTTTAACAAGTGAGTGTTTCGGTTTTTTGTAGAGCTGAGCTTAGCACATTTAGACTGTATCAATTAAATTAAGGGAATAACACTTCGATTACAGTATATAGTTACAATTTTAAACTTTGACTAATTATAAATGCAGAGTATTTTTATTTTATTTATAAATAAATAAATTAGTGATTGGATAAATATGTTAAAAGTAGTGCTGTCAAATGATTAATCGCGATTAATCGCATCCTAAATAAAAGTTTTTGTTTACATAATACATGTGTGTGTACTGTGTATATTTATTACGTGTATATATAAACACACACATATATTTTGAAAATATTTACATGTATTTACATGTATATATTTATGTTCATAAAATCTATCTCATATATATATATATATATATATATATATAAACATAGCATATTTTTCTGAAATATATACATAAATATACACAGTACACACACATATATTATTTAAACAAAAACTTTTATTTCGGATGCGATTAATCTTTTGACAGCACTAGTTAAAAGACATTCATATTCAACGTATTATTCAACTCGCACTGACTATCACAAAAGACCAAAATTTTAACTGGATACTGACACTAGCTTTCTAACATCAACACTGATATTAAACTACATTAAATCAACACTGAGCTGACTTGAACAGAATAATGACACTATATAGCCTTCTGTAGAGCTGCTTACGGCTGAAATGAAATTGTTTCATAATTGATGAACTTTGCAAGTTTGACAGTTATTGAACTAAACTGAATCAACACTGAACTGACTTGAGCTGAATAATGACACTATAGACCATTTTGAGGGATCTAAACAATAACAATCTAACGCAACAATCCTAATGCGTTTCCGCTTTTACGACCAATTCGTATGTGTTTTACGAGGTGGCTAATTCGTACGACTTCGTACAGCCTCACTCGTACGATTTTGCATGATTTGTCTATACGGATAGGTTTACCTTTGGATAAATATGGACAAGTTATTGAGAGGTCTTTTTTATTACGTTTATTTAGAGCTAATCAAAACAGTGAATATTTGCAAAATTATATATTTATTATTATTTTGCTTTAAAGAGGCAGAACAAGTTGCACCACACACAACTTTACAACAAGAAGAAAGAAAGAAAAAAGACGTATAACCCTCATTTTCCTTTCCCCTGAGCAGTTTGTAATTTTTAACAAGTTGTTATGTTTATGTTTAACAAGTAATTTTTTTAACAAGATTCATGCATATTGTTGTTGTGTGTCCTGTTTAACTGAATCAACTCTGTAAAGCAGCATCTGAGACACGTCCAAGTGACCGGAGCATTGTGATTCTGTATTACAGTTTATGCGGTGTGTACTTTACTTTTGTCATATTTTTCCAGATGCAATAAGGTTTCATCTGAGCTCAATGTTTAGTCTGTAACATTTTTGCTATAGGAATATTTTGTCTGCCCTTTGTGCAATTTACAAAACTTTGACACTGTTTTGATAATCTTGAGTGAGTGACATGTGGCCAAGTATGGTGACCCATACTTGGAATTAGTGCTCTGTATTTAACTCTCTCTCTCTCTCACACACACACACACACACACACACACACACACACACCTGGAGCAGTGGGCAGCCATTTATGCTGCGGCGCCTGGGGAGCAGTTGGGAGTTTGGTGCCTTGCTCAAGGGC
>NW_015506274.1:300734-330510 GCF_001515645.1 Sinocyclocheilus grahami
ATATATATAATATAATCATATGCAATGTCACACAAGGATTTCTGGGAATGTCATTTTACTGCTTAGCACCATAAATAATAAGGTAATTTGTGTTTTTACTGGCCAAAAAAAAAGGCACCAGAATTGACAGTATTTTAGCAAAATGACTTTTAACATTATTAACAAGTTTAGGGTATAAGCCTCTCACCAAAAAACGAGCACAAGTAGTAGTGATACTTGCTAAGAGATTTTTGTTCCAATTCCATAAATGTATTTGACTGATGGTCTTTCAACCAGGACTGGTTTCAACATATGTACTGAAAGACTGTGGCAGCATCACATATTGTTTTCTCAGGTTGCTTGGGGTGAGCGTTACATTTGCTTATCCAGTGAGCCCTTTGTCTTTTAATGGTGGTGGTGGGGGGTGCTTTACACAATGGTAACAGGGAGAGTGAGCTCTCGTGCCCTTTGAATTCCACTGTTGACTTGGCTTGCAGACCAAAGGTAAACACAGGTACGCGGAACTGCTGCTCACTACAAGCAGGCCAATTGTTCCTAGAGATGGTGTTTGAAGTGAGCAAGGTGAGAATGTCTGGTCAATGCTGTTTTTTGTCAACAGCTCAGGATCTCTCGATCAACTTCTAAAGGTAAGGGAGAACAGGATAATGTGATCCGTCTTATAAAGAATGAGAAAACACGGAGACACATTGTGAAATGGCAAAAATGAGTTCCAATTCATGTTCCATTTTGGTTCAGATGACAAAACTTTGAAAGAAGTCTTAACTAACGGTTCATACCAAAAACTGTGCATGCCTGCAAATATATCAGAATCAGATTTATTGCCAGGTATGTTTGCACATCCGAGGAATTTGCTTTAGTGATTATATACAGTATATGGTGACCATACGTGCCATTTTCCCAGGACGCGTCCTGGCCAGGATTTCTATATTGTCTAAAATATCTAGGTTTTGGCTTTGTTTGCGTGTGCAGACCGATCGGTGTATGACACTAAAATACCTCGAGAGCATTTTGAAAGCATAAGGAACCGTCTGTATGGTATTTTGATATCATACACCGATCGTTCTGCACTCGCAAACAAAGCCAAAACCTAGATATTTTAGGCAATATAGAAATCCTGGCCAATAAATAATAAGGTAATTTGTGTTTTTACTGGCCAAAAAAAAAGGCACCAGAATTGACAGTATTTTAGCAAAATGACTTTTAACATTATTAACAAGTTTAGGGTATAAGCCTCTCACCAAAAAACGAGCACAAGTAGTAGTGATACTTGCTAAGAGATTTTTGTTCCAATTCCATAAATGTATTTGACTGATGGTCTTTCAACCAGGACTGGTTTCAACATATGTACTGAAAGACTGTGGCAGCATCACATATTGTTTTCTCAGGTTGCTTGGGGTGAGCGTTACATTTGCTTATCCAGTGAGCCCTTTGTCTTTTAATGGTGGTGGTGGGGGGTGCTTTACACAATGGTAACAGGGAGAGTGAGCTCTCGTGCCCTTTGAATTCCACTGTTGACTTGGCTTGCAGACCAAAGGTAAACACAGGTACGCGGAACTGCTGCTCACTACAAGCAGGCCAATTGTTCCTAGAGATGGTGTTTGAAGTGAGCAAGGTGAGAATGTCTGGTCAATGCTGTTTTTTGTCAACAGCTCAGGATCTCTCGATCAACTTCTAAAGGTAAGGGAGAACAGGATAATGTGATCCGTCTTATAAAGAATGAGAAAACACGGAGACACATTGTGAAATGGCAAAAATGAGTTCCAATTCATGTTCCATTTTGGTTCAGATGACAAAACTTTGAAAGAAGTCTTAACTAACGGTTCATACCAAAAACTGTGCATGCCTGCAAATATATCAGAATCCGCTTTATTGCCAGGTATGTTTGCACATCCGAGGAATTTGCTTTAGTGATTATATACAGTAGAACTGTTAAATATGTTGGAGCTGTGGCTTAGCTGCCCAGTGTGCCTTAATGCATCCTAATTTCAAGTCATATCAGAGCATTTCCACTTATGATTAGATAGTGTCAAAGATGACGTATAAGAACATCCAATCTAATCCTTCATACATCATCTTAGCATCTCAATTCGAACGATCAAGGCCAGAGTAGGTCACAACAAAGCAGATAAGACACCTCTAGCCGTCTCCTATATTCTCAATGCATATCTTCTTATCGGAGGTTTAGAGAACCCCTGCTCAGTAGAACTGTTAAATATGTTGGAGCTGTGGCTTAGCTGCCCAGTGTGCCTTAATGCATCCTAATTTCAAAAGTAAAAGTCATATCAGAGCATTTCCACTTATGATTAGATAGTGTCAAAGATGACGTATAAGAAAATCCAATCTAATCCTTCATACATCATCTTAGCATCTCAATTTGAATGATCAAGGCAAGAAGTAGGTCACAACAAAGCAGATAAGACACCTCTAGCCGTCTCCTATATTCTCAATGCATATCTTCTTATCGGAGGTTTAGAGAACCCCTGCTTCTTTCTTCAGACTTCTTATTCAGTCTGCATCTTGTTGTTGTCCCCAAACATGAATCTCCAATGGGACCAGGCCTCGCAGCTATGCCTCAGCCTATCAAAACAAATAGGCCTCAGAGGCTGACAAGGGGGAGTAATGGAGAGAGTTTAGAGGCTAGAGAGAGAGGAGGTTTAGGGCATTAGGGGGTCTTTGATGGGGTGGGAGGAGTAGATCATGCTGGTTCCTCGTTAACTCTTTGGCACTCTTTGGGGACTTTGACTGACAGCTATCATGATGCTGGTCATATAGGAAAGTCACCACTGCTGTACAACGTATAATTAGTATTATTTTAAAAACATTGGAATTGTAATTTAATGATTAATATTTGTACTACTATATGACAATTATTCAAGACTCTTGCAGTTCTTTGTTCAGGGGTAAACAGAAGAAACACCTGAGCAGTGGTATTCTGTTGGTGAACATCACGAAGCCACCCATGCTACTGGGAGCAATGTTTAGATGAGTGAAGAAATTAACCTCAAAACATTTTCACATCCATGAACATGGAGCCCCAGAGTTCTCCCAACAATTATATGATCATCACGAATCAATAGCATTTCAAAGGCGTTTAACAGCCGGTGCAAAGCTTTCTGGAAAGCTTTCGATGACAAGCCATTTCGAACCACCATAATGAACCCCAAAGCTCCTTAGTTTTGGCCAGATTTCTTTCTGAAATGACGTCATGTCTGTTCCTTGATTTCGTGAGTATATGTTTTGATTGACTTGAAACTGAAAAAATGACTTCTTTAGTGTTTATAATTTATATAGTTTATATAGTCTATAATTAATAAGAGGATAATAAGAGGATCTTATGGTGAAGATGACCATTCACCCCAAAATTTGGTCATTTACTTGTACACGTTGTTCCAAATTGTCTTCGAGAATCAAGTTATAAAAAGCATGAATGAGATCTGAGAGCTATAGCAGATTTGCACTTAATAATGACTTTATTTACTTTAATAATGACTATGACCTTATCTTAACTAACGGCTGGTGCAAAGCTTTGCATAACAAACTTTTTGGTCAGATTTATTATTTTTTTTCTTTAAAATGACATTACACTCATTTATTCTTTAATTCCATAATTTGAGGGGTTTATCTGTTAAAGTTAAAAAATGTAAACATTAAAAAAACAAACAAACATTGCTTACCCTTTTCATTTAAAAAAGGAAAATTCACCCAAATATTCTGTCATCATTTGCTCACCCTCATGTTATTCCAAATGGTCTTCAAGCACCAACTTTTAAACAAGCATGCAATACAAACATGCATGAATGAGAAGAGAACTGAGATCTATAGCAGATTTTCACCAAATGTTGACTTCAATTTTGAGCTGCTTATGAAACAAAGCATATGGTTTTGGTCATATGGTTTTTATCTTGTGCACTTATCATATTTTAATATAATGCATGACTGATGTGGACAAGTTTTTCTTTTCTCCTCCATTTTAAGAGCTTTAGCAGCCCAAGGTAACTGATGCATTGTGTGGAAAAGCAACGTGATCTCATGATAATTCGTATGTATTTTGCGTAAAATGTGGTTCTATAAAACGTACATTTACTTACGTTTTTACAGGCACTAAAATGTACAATACTGACGTATTTTCAGCCTCTAAACGTACGAAACTGACGTATTTTCAGCATTTTAACGTACAAAACGGACGTATTGACGACACCTAAAAATGAATCCTTATGAATATTGAAATCGCGGCATTAATTTTATTAGTTTTTAGTTGTCACATTAATTAACTTGTTTTCAATTGCTTTATTAAATTGTTTACTTATGAAATTATAACATTTCGTGTTGTGTACATGGAGGTCAAGAGGACAAGATGAATGTACAGGAGAAACAGTGCCATATCATGGTGGCCATGTTTCGCGGGACCTCACTCCATTGGAGCAGAGGGAGATCTTATCGTAACTCAAGTGCACAGCTTTGTTTGCCAGACAAAGAAATGGAAAGAAAACCGTCTTGGAGGCATGGCAACATTTTTTTCACGTACACTAAAAAAAAAAAAATTTAACTGGTTTTATTCAAATATAAAATATTATTTAATGTTGTTGAATCAACCCAAATATGTAAATGTATACCAACAACAACAAAAAAATGTATGGGTTAAATCAGGTATGAATAGCCTTTTAATTGCAGGTTACCAAATTTTTAGTGTAGAGGTGAAGGGTAAAGTCAGTACAAAAAAAACGAAAGGTCTCAAAGCAATCCTCTTTAACCAGTTATTAAAATGAAAAGGTTGTCACATTATATATTACTATGAGACAGACATATCATGGCAGAGCCGCTCATCTGTCAGATCATATTCACACGTGCTCCTAAACTGCCTCATAGCGACTGTAAACTATTGACAAATACTCCAGTTGCAAGCAACAATGAAAAACTTTTTTTTTTATTATAATTTTATATTGCACAGTCCTTTTTTACCTCATATAGTGACGAGATATATTTATTTAAATAATAACCCCTGGTGCATAATAAGAAATACACTGTCTTAAATAGCCTACATCATATAAAACAACAACGCAACTTTGTTTTCTTGTAAAACATTTTTACAATGGCTTCAGATACCTGTTTTTGACAAACACTGTTCTGAAATGATTTATCAATGTATTATTACAACGATCGTTAATAATATAACATATCAATAAATATTACGTTTTTTTAAATTATGACATGCATGGGTGTTTAACTCGATTGTGCGATAACAAATCATAACTCAAATAATATCATAATTCAGTGTTATCGAATAAACTGAACACCAAAAGAGTCACAGACTTTCAAATGATTAATCTAATTGACAACCTCCAATACTTGATCAGGTCACACTACAATGTATATTCTGCTTGAATGAATTATCTGCTGTGCAAAGTGAAGCACTCAGTAATGCCTATTGCCCGCTGGGTGTTTGTGTAGGATCTCTTGCAATCCTAAACGATGCCCCCATCGTCTTAGATGAACTAATTAGCAACGAGCCTAATTTGCATTGCACAGACAAAGTTCAACATCAAAACAAATAGAAGAGTAAGTGATTTCATCATTCTGTTTTCGTGATTACCCTCACATTAAACAATTTTACACAATTAAAATGCAACATAAAATGCATTCCTAAGAGCTTATTATCGTTGAGATTTGGACACGGATTTTAGTCTTCGAAAAGGCATTTTTTCTGGCTTACATTTTTAAACTGTACACTCTAAAAAATGCTGGGTTAGATACAGCCCAGTGCTGGGTAAAATAGGGACAAACCCAGCAATTGGGTTGTTTTGACCCAGAGGTTGGGTTAAATGTTTAACCCAACCTTCTGGGTAGTAACCCAACCGCTGGGTCAAAACAACTCAATTGCTGGGTTTGTCCCTATTTTACCCAGCACTGGGTTGTATTTAACCCAGCATTTTTTAGAGTGTAACATTGGCAGTATAATTTTTTTTTAAAGAACTGCTATAAATCAAATCGACATTTTATACCTGCAAATTAGGCTGGCACCACTTATGAACTGCTAAGAAATGATTGCTTTAAATTAGGCTACAATTTCAACCAACTTGCACTTGTCCTTCATAGAAACATATATAGGCTAGGCTATAAAAGTCCAGTGAACCAAACAATTTGTTCCGTCCCTTTGAGAAAATGTAGTTGGATTTATAAGACTCGCATTTTCCATTGGACATCAAGGACATCAAAACTAAGTAAGGTGGAAAGTGAAGAGCAGCACCCCTATCGAGCAGATGTGTTTGCTCAAGCTGGAATCCAATCAGAGGCTCGGAGCACAGGAGGCACCTCCTCTCTTAAACATCGTCACGAGTGAACAGAGAACTTTCATTCCTAATAGTTCTCCAAGTCCTGCAACCACATAACCGCTGGATCCTGCGGACACCAACTTATGGCAAAGCACCAATAGGTCAGTGGAGACGTTTTTTCTTCTCACATATATAAATGTCTTCTCCTGCTTTTGTCAAACTTGTTATGGTGAGCACCGACTCGATGAGCTACTTAACCACTCAATTTCCTGCCGATTTATTTCAAACAATAGCCAGAGGTTATCTGGGAACATCTTCACAGGTCTACTCCCATAATAAACGCTATTTGTATTGGCGAGACAAGTTTGCATGCATTGAACATGAATTGTTTAGGCTACAAAAAGAGAGTGCGCATGCATATATGTTATTGTAAAATTTTTACAAATATGTTTGTGCAATCGAAGCCCCTTTTATTTTATTGTTTATGATTATGAAATTTACTTTGCATTAAACATCAAGTAAAAAAAATGGATTAAAATAAAATGCATTTAAACTTAGATTAATTGAACATTAATTTAATCAGCCAGAAATGAACAGCCCACATCTATTTAATTCTACCACTTTGGATTCATAAATCTAAGAGACTTTAGCTTCATCATTATCAATTAATGACAATGCTAATTGCTTTGGCCTCCAGTCGTCTTCAAGGCGGATTGGCCTGTCATGCGCGAACTGCCAGACCAGCACTACAACATTGTGGCGCAGAAACGCAGACGGAGAACCCGTGTGCAACGCGTGTGGACTTTACACAAAGTTACACGGGGTAGGCTATATTAGATGTCGCATGAAAACAAGATTTGATACAATTGAAAAATATATATATACAATTCAAATAAACAGGGGAAAGCCACAGGTGTCATTACAGTATTTTAAAATCTGATTTCATGTTTTTAGGTGCCCAGACCCCTTGCCATGAAGAAAGAAGGTATTCAGACAAGGAAAAGAAAACCAAAAACCTTGAACAAAACAAAGGGATCATCTGGTATGTTAAATAATAATAATAATAATAATAATAATAATAATAATAATGAAACAAAAACTAAATCAGACGAGTTCCAATCTTTAATGAATAATCCCACCAAGGTTAATTGTGAGTTAAGTGTGTGAGAACTAACTGGTTAAAATTATTCACAGGAAGTAGTTCTGTCCCCATGACTCCAACTTCTTCATCGTCTTCTAATTCAGAGGAGTGCACAAAGAACAGTCCTTCATCAACGCAGGTGCCTGTAACGTCAGTAAGTTTATACCCTTACTTTGTTTGCTGCATTTGTGTAGCAAATGTTCAGCATTACAATGAGTCAACAATGTACCAAACCTTACAGCTAAAAAGTTGCTAGTGCTTGATAAACAATTTTTCTGCATTACTCATCAAACTTGCAACACTTTGTGCTTTTAAGGCATCATACCAATAGACCATTTCATGACAACGACTGGTTTGCTTTTGATTTGTCATGCTCACATTCTCTGGTTTGATCCAGCTCAACTCGTCAACGCTGGTGGGCCAAGTCGATGTTCCAGGCACGACGGGATCCATGGTGAAATATCACGGCCAGGAGAGTCTGTACACGAATGTAGGCCTGACGTCCACAGCTGACGTGGCAACCTCCGTTAGAGGGGACACTTGGTGCCCCATGGCCTTGGCTTAAACCCTGGCATTATGGGATGGGAGCCATTTGCTGTCCTTCAGCTCTCTAGAACGTCCCTTAAAATCTGGCAGGGTGTGGGGTGTCATCTGTTTTTGGTCTGCGTTAGTGATCTTGAGCAGAGGCTTGATCTGTTCCAAATACTCCCGTTTTTGTTTGACCCGTGGAATACTGGACATCCACGATGGAGATTACCTTTGCTGCTCTGCACTAGAGGACGACACTTGAGAGCGTCTGCTTTAACACTACTTTCAGAGCACACCCTGCACCATGAATGTTGCTCGGAGTGGATCAAAAATGCTTTTTTTGAAAGTAGAGTTGTACATATCAATGCTAACGGATACTTTGCCCATCTGGAAAGACGAGGTTGTTGATTGGATTGTGGTGATCTGAAGAGAAAAACGGTTGATCTGTCTGAAACTGGAATTGAAGATAAAGTGTCAAGGTGTTCTTATCGAAGAATGCAAACATATTTATGAAGCTACGGTTGTTCAAATAATGCCTATATTTGTCAATAAAGATAATGTCAAATAGAGTAGGACTGAAGCCTTGCCCTTCCTTTGATATCTTTTGTGCATGATGTTGTTGCAGTGGATGTTGCTCACTAATCTGCACACCTTCTATGTGAAATTGAAAAGAAAACGAGAAGAAGAAAAAAAAGCTCTTAGAAGGCTGAACTGTTTTGTGATGGTTTAACACAGGGTATCAAAGTTCACAGGAACTCACACGAGACTTGTAGTGTTTTGTTCGATTACGCATTTGACTACAGATCACTATTATATGAAAATGGTCTAATCAAAATTCATAGTAAAGGAAATCAGTTTGTTTTTCGAACATACGTGGAGAAATCCAACTGGGGTAAATCATCAGCGAAGCATAAAGCATAAATAAAATTACCTTTATATCTCTGTTAGAACAAACGGCGCTCAGGATTTCTTTTCTGATGCATTTTTTTTGTTACAATACAAAACTGCAAAAGAGTTTTGCTGCAATGATTTCGGATGTAATACTACCTAACGTATGACACTGATGTGTGAATATCAGTGCATATCGCTGTTTATTTGTTTTTTTACTTTCAGCGTGAGACACTTCTATGGTCACTACTTTAGCTGATGAAGGAACAATGTTAAATCTGCATCTCGCTTTCACAAATTGTTGAATGTTTTAGAGAGAAAAATGTGTGCCAGAATCAATCAGTAGTGAAAGTTTCTTGAGAGTTACTATCTAAACCAAAAACATAATGCACAATGACAGTAATGAATGAGCTATCTAAAGAGTTTAATTCACTGATGAAAGAGTCAGTCTCGAGTGGTTTTGGTGTCCATGATTTACTGCCTCTGATCTGTTAAACAGTTACCCAACTACAAGTTTCCCATGTAAACATCTTATGGCTTTGAAATTGGGGATTAAAGGAGCACCAGAAGAGCCTTCTTCAAATGATTACTTCTTAGAGTAGCAGAGTAATTCCATGACAGTGACATTTTTGGACAATCTTTTTGTGTCATAGAGACAATGTGTGAACAAGACAAGAAACATTTTGCTATCATTGTGATTCTCCACCCTTATAACCTCTAGAATTATTTATTTCTGCAATGTAGTGTGTTTGTTAGAGGTATTTGTTTATTTTATTTGAATTAACGTATTTGTATTTTACGGTCGTTGTTTTTTTTTTGTTGTTGCATAATTTCAGTTCCAAATTCTTTCCATTATTGCCATCTGGGTTAAACAGATTAATTTGTTATGGTTTTGTCTGGAAATGATTCAAATGATATGTTGAATTCCAAAGTGTGGAACAACCTTCTATTTCTTATGAAAGGTTCTTTGTACTCATCACATGAACCACTGGAACCACATAATTTGTACTTATGATAATTGAATCAAAATGATTTTCCATTTTTATTGTCATCACCAGTCATGAAGCAAATTTTTATGGTAAAAATGTTCTAAAACCATTGACTCTCCCAATTGTTTTCCAGTGACAAGGATGTCATTGTTGGATTTTTTTTTCTATTCATCAGATTAGTTAATTAACACTGGAACAATAAATAAGAGCCATGACTAAAGTGGTTGTTTTTCCCATCCGTTTTTTTTTTTGCTGTATTCGAATTGTTTGAACTGAATCGAGTATTAATCAATATGGTTAAATAAGTTTATTTTTGCATTGATTTTCTAGCCACTCATAGGCCAGCTGTTTGCTCATGGATCCGATTGTTTTGTTTGTTGGTACATTGACGCAAATTAAAAACTTGAAATTTGTATTTCAATAATAGTCACTTTTCAGATATATTTTTATTTCTTTTGTTTCTTTTATTATAATCACATTAGTTTAGTTCATGAATGATACACATGATCACAATATTGACCTAAAATTGCCAGAATTGAATTTGGGTCAGTAATGAACATCAATGTTAAAATGAAATATTATGTGACACGTTTCTAGTGCATGTGAAGACTTAAGCCAGAGCCCAGCCCAAATGAGTTATTGGTTTATGTGAACTCTTGACATTTGAATGTGCTGATCTTTGCCTTAAGGTTGCACTTTGATTTACAACGGATTGATGACGTCTCGGCTCCAATAGATTGCAGCTCTCTGATGTAATGTCTTGTACTGTTTGTGATTCTGGTGAATCAAACCAATAGACACGGCATGCTTTGACGTACTGATACACCATGTTGACAACATTTCTTTTGCTTCGGATCACTGAAAGGAATCTATGCGGAAAGAACAGAGACCCAGAACCAGTTATTGTATTGTTTCTTTGTCATAAACGTCTTTTTTTGTAGTACATCCAGTATATATGATCATCCCATTTGTTTCAAATCTTTCTTTACATTGTTTCAAATTCAGTTAATGTTTCGGATTTGTATAAAATCGTAAATCCCTTTGTCTGTTTGTTGGTTGCAACACCATAACACCAGCACAGACTAGTATTTCCATAGAGCAAGAGTTGCTCCCTGCTGCCCTTTTGAACTACATTTGCCCTCTTTGCTTCAGAGAGAAGTACCAGCCACAACATAAAGCTCAATAACTCAGAAACACACTCCATCAATAACAGCTTTGGCACAGCCCAACAGAATTCACTTAGACTGCACTAACGTCACATTACATTCCAGCTCCGCTCTCCTGTCACTTACCGCTCCAGCGTTGATTAAGATTTATTCTTATGCATTCTGGTTATCTGCCCAGGGTGTATGACATATTGCTATGCGGTTTATTGGGGGCTGGGATCTGTGAAGGATTTCAGCAAATTCTTCTCTTTGTGATTGAGGGCTGGGAGTGGCAATCTGTGCCAAGACGCTCAACGCAAGCACGGTTCTGGAGGTACAATCTGATATGGCATATCCGACTGCTTCTTTCAATGTGTAGGATCTGTAATACCAGAACAACACACTGCAAAACAAATCATATTATCAATGTATAATATGTATTTAATAAGTATTTTGTCTCAGTATTTGTATGTGAGTATATGATAGTGTATGTCTCAATTTTTGTCCAAAAGTGTCAAGTGTAAATATCTAAAAAGATACATTTAGCGGAGAAGAAACATTGCTTAAGACCTGTTTTCAGAAACATCTAATACAAAGCTATATTTTGTCTTACTACACTGGAAGATTTTGATTTACTTGTTTTATGTGTAAGCAAGTAAAGACAGGCAGTACAGATAGACAAAACAAACATAGTCAAAATGCAGTATATGAAAACCTAATGTAAAAAGCAGTGCTACTTCTCAAGTAAATTTATCATTTTTGGAGCATTTTTAGATATTTTTACTGTTTTTTTTATATTTTTACCGTTTTTTGTTTTTTTTTGCAGTCCAGAGCTATTTTTTATCCATGGGATGACGCTTGAGACATTTAGTGGGGTTATTTGTTTATAGTTTATTAATTCTTGAGAGAGAGAGAAAAAAAATAAAAAAATACACTTTTTTTAATGATTAGAAAAATAATCTGGGGATTATTCTGATATGGTATTTGTTAAAAATACCATATCATATGGTAAATTGTTAAAAATGGGAATATGTTTCACTGTGAAAAAAAAGAAAAAGAAAAATAAGATCATGATTTTAGCTTTAAAAATCCTACACTTAAAAAAATGCTGTATGATTTACTTTCATTTCACTTAAAAATTGGTAGTACATTTTACAAATAATTGCAAAGAAATGGCAAGTAACACATTTAATTAAATGTGAAATTTTGAAGTAGAAAGACTGAAAAATTATTTTCTTGTAAAATATGTTGCAATAATCTTTTAAAGAACTTTTTTTTACAGTGTACTGTAAAAATGTTAATTGGTTAATGGTAAGTTCCCTTACTCTGTTGAACTGTAATATAGATCTAACGGGACATTTCATGGAATTTTCAGTAAATACAGAGGTTAAATACCACTAAATACAGTTTTCTGAAACGGAAAAAGAAAAGGACATCTTATAATATATAGTAAAAAACAGTGTTGAGGGTAACGCGTTACAAGTAACGCGTGTTACGTAATCAGATTACTTTTTTCAAGTAACTTGTAAAGTAACGCATTACTTTTTAATTTACAAGAGAATATCTGAGTTACTTTTTCAAATAAGTAACGCAAGTTACTTTTTTCCCCCCAATTTATTGATTGACAGCTCTCCTGTCCCCATGTTGAGAGAAATCACAAGATGTTACTGTAGTTTTAAAATAAATATGAATATGCATTAATTCATCTCCCTCACAAAAAAAAAAACAGATTTGGTATTCCTCAAAATGAATGAAAATAATGCAACTCAGAATATGACGCAAACCTGGAATAATTAAATGTTAAACAACACAAATATCCTTTATGTATTTAATCCCATTCTATTAACCAATGTCTTTGCTTCTGACCTTCGATGATCCAGTTCAACCGTACTAATAAGCACAAATGACTCTAGACAAACATTTGTGTCTTTTTTTATTGCTGAAGTGTGTTGAAATTTCTTCTTCTGCATTCTACTGTACGGACGTAAAATTTACTTTCCCTTCAGCCTGAGGCTTATTCATTTCACTTTTGGTATGAAAAGGCTTTTATATTTGCCAAAAATATAACTTATTTATTTTAAAAACGAACAAGCAAGCCCTCTCCAGATTTAAAAGGTAACACAATGTGTTCCATTCCATAAAAATTAACTAAGTAATGTAATTAGTTACTTTTTTTAATGGAGTAATGCAATATTGGGTTACACTTTACTTGAAGGGGTGTGCATAAGACTGACATTGACACCTTCATAATCATGGCATGACACCTACATAATTATGACATGACACATATCATGAATATGAAGGTTTTTTATGCATGTTTATGACAACTGTCATTAAGTGTCATTCGCTCAGTTATGTCATTTTTAATGCAAATATGACATTATTTGACCTAACCCTACCCCTACCCTTACCCCTAACCATAGCCCATAACAAAGACATCTCAAACAATGTCATCTTTGGCACAAATGACTCTAGACAAACATTTGTGTCTTTTTTTATTGCTGAAGTGTGTTGAAATTTCTTCTTCTGCATTCTACTGTACGGACGTAAAATTTACTTTCCCTTCAGCCTGAGGCTTATTCATTTCACTTTTGGTATGAAAAGGCTTTTAAATTTGCCAAAATATAACTTATTTATTTTAAAAACGAACAAGCAAGCCCTCTCCAGATTTAAAAGGTAACACAATGCGTTCCATTCCATAAAAATTAACTAAGTAATGTAATTAGTAACTTTTTTTTAATGGAGTAATGCAATTATTGGGATACACTTTACTTGAAGGGGTGTGCATAAGACTGACATGACCATGGCAGTTCTGTGAAGCCTTTATTTTTATCACAACTTACTGTGTGTGTGTGTGTGTGTTTTGTAGTGTGACAGTAAAGAATGTATTCCTTATTATAGCCTATGGCACATGTATGGAATGTGCATTACATTTTAAAAAGGAAAAGAATAAGTTAAAAACATTAACATTAAGATTTCTTTGTTTTATAAACATTTAAAAGTGTGATTGGTTTTGCAGCTAGATATGACCTTAGGCCCTGCTGGCAGATGCTGTAACTACATGATTGTGTCTTGAAAACAAAAAAACAAAAACAATATTTTCACTGACAGCCATAACCAAATAACCATGTAATACTGAAAATAATTGTTTTGAATTGTAATCATTTTTTGACACCATCAGTTGCATGGCCGAGCATCTAGATGAATAGGATTGCTAATGGATAGCTCTCTCTGGGTATTTTAGATATCGTTGGTTACACCTAAAATTTGAATTTTGCCTAACAAATAATTTTGATGAAGCACGAATGTGGAAGGAGAGGAGTGAGTGATTGAAGAAAGTGCAGGAAGCGAAGCCATTGGTTGTGTTTTTGTTTTTGGTGCTGCTCTCCAGATGTCAAATATGAGGAAGTCAAGGGGAAGGTGAATTAGAACGAACGTAGAAAAAGCTAGGTATGTTGTGGAGCATGAGGGAAGGGCAAAAGTACAGGTCTTTAGTCTTGAAGAGCGGAAACGCAAGCATTAGTCATAACTGACAATTGACTTCTGCATGGCCTCCAATAATGATATGGAGGATATGACACTTACACTTACACAAGCTCTGTTTGCAAGGACAATTGCGTATAGAATTTGCATTACTTTTAAAAGAAACTTTCCCCAAAACTGGTAAAAAACTATTCACTGACATGATGGTTTTTAAATAACTATATTAACTTATGTTAACTAGTTTTATTTATCAGTTATGCACATTTATGTTACATCTAGTTGTTAAATTCACGTTTAATGCATTATATTAGTGTCATGTGTGTTACCATGATGGTTTTGCATTTGTGTGTATGACAATGTGCATCTTCTATATATTGGTATTTACCATCATCGTGTGGATTCATAACATTGCTTTCTCACAACCACCTGTGTTTTGTCATTTTAAAGGTAAAATGGATTTTAGTAATTTGGTATATTAACATTATTTCCACAATGATTTTTTATTACTGTACATTTAAATTTTTACAACTTAAAATGTTGCTCTAATATTTTACTGTAAAATTCTAGCAACCACAGCTGCTGTTTTTACTGTAAATATTGCTTTCAATATGTCATCACCAAAGAATATTTTTTATTTCAACCCACAGCTGAGGACAAGGTCTTCACAATACCAAACATGCTCTGAATATTTCTTTGTCTGTGAACTTGTGTACTGGTGTGTTTAAGTTTGGGACAAGACACACTGTATTCCTAAAAATAAGTACACTAGCGTTAATAAAAGACACAAATCACACAACTGAGACTATAATCAGTCGGAATACTTATTCAGAAGGATAAGGAACTGACTAAAATATATATGATCAACGGTCAAGCATTCACATGTGTGTCTTCTTGGAGCTTTAAGAGACATTCATCTTTTCACCTGGTCTTGTAGAGCTTCAGATGTCACCTGGGGAATCCAATTTAAATTTCCTTCAGAGCTGAACATGACATTGTCTATTGCACTTTAATCAATCAATTTTCACTTCACTGTGCACAACACTGCAGATATGCACAATATAATGTTTCCCTTTAAATGAACACTGAGTTTTGCTTTAGTTCCACAGCCTCTGATGTCCAGCACTGAACTCTGTATTTGGACAGTGAGTAAAAGGGTCAGTGTCACCCTCTCCTCTCTGGGGTGGAGTTGAAAGTCCACCCTGTGCCAGAGTAAACATGGAGGAGGTCTCAGGACGAAGAGCGGAGAGCCTTAGGCTGTTTGAAAATGGGTGAAGAATATAGTTTTCCCCTAGGGGGAGTTACCCAACGGATCTCAGTGAGGCACTGTCTGTGTCTACAGGCTCCAGAAGAGATGGGATCACTAACACAGCCCTTGAGGATTTCTAGTAAAATTCAGCCCAATTTCCAACTGATCTTTCCCTAAACAAACAGGCCTGGCACTCTGAAAAAGGAAATCCTGGGGAGATTTCCTTAGAAATATGTGTAACAAATTTCTATGACATATTACAAAGGAATGAAAATATAATGGAATAATGAAGACATGGCAGTTCTGTGAAGCCTTTATTTTTTATCACAACTTACTGTGTGTGTGTGTGTGTGTTTTGTAGTGTGACAGTAAAGAATGTATTCCTTATTATAGCCTATGGCACATGTATGGAATGTGCATTACATTTTAAAAAGGAAAAGAATAAGTTAAAAACATTAACATTAAGATTTCTTTGTTTTATAAACATTTAAAAGTGTGATTGGTTTTGCAGCTAGATATGACCTTAGGCCCTGCTGGCAGATGCTGTAACTACATGATTGTGTCTTGAAAACAAAAAAACAAAAACAATATTTTCACTGACAGCCATAACCAAGTAACCATGTAATACTGAAAATAATTGTTTTGAATTGTAATTTTTTGACACACGATCAGTTGCATGGCCGAGCATCTATATGAATAGGATTGCAAATGGATAGCTTTCTCTGGGTATTTTAGATATAGTTGGTTACACCTAAAATTAGAATTTTGCCTAACAAAGAATTTTGATGAAGCACGAATGTGGAAGGAGAGGAGTGAGTGATTGAAGAAAGTGCAGGAAGCGAAGCCATTGGTTGTGTTTTTGTTTTTGGTGCTGCTCTCCAGATGTCAAATATGAGGAAGTCAAGGGGAAGGTAAATTAGAACGAACGTAGAAAAAGCTAGGTATGTTGTGGAGCATGAGGGAAGGGCAAAAGTACAGGTCTTTAGTCTTGAAGAGCGGAAACGCAAGCATTAGTCATAACTGACAATTGACTTCTGCATGGCCTCCAATAATGATATGGAGGATATGACACTTACACTTACACAAGCTCTGTTTGCAAGGACAATTGCGTATAGAATTTGTCCCAAGAGGCAGACTAACCTTCCTGAGAAACTCTTAATTTTAGAAAGGCACATCTCAAATAAAAACATTGCTTTCTTTATATTAGTTCTTTTTATTCTTCTCACTCAAGTGTGATTCGAAAAACTGCTGTTGACAAACCCAGACTACTGTCTTTATTCTAACAATAATTGGCTAACAGTAAAGCTCATCTCACATCTTAAATGTTGAGAATATTAGAGTCGGTCAGGTCAGTCTCGGAGTAATGCTTCATTCATATTCTTACTGGATAGACACCAAGTCTTGGACAGTTTATTAAAATAATATCCAGCAATATAAACAATTATTAAGGAAATACATATTCAAATTGCTAGTATATTTAGTTCAAACCTTAATATATACAAAATATACATTTGCAATCTAAAAATACATTTTGTATGAGTGTAAACAGTGTTTTAAAAATGTATTATGTACAATATGAATATATTTGATTGAAAATATAGGAAATTTGTCAAAACTAAGAAAATATTAGTAGCTATGTATATCAAAATATATTTAGAAAGTATATATTAGCAATATTGCTTTTTCAGTATATTTTAAAATATATTTTGCTTTAAAATAGTGCATAACTTCAGATATAAACCATATTGTGAGGAAGTTCACAGTGCAATCTGACTTGCTTTTCTTTAAAGATTGCCCATTGCAAAGAAAACAGGGGTAGGTTTTCACTCGACATTGTGCCAAACTAGACATGCTGTTTCCAAGAGTAAACATAAAAAGCATGAAACAGAGATCACAATCATTTTTGTACTTGTTTTGAAGTCTCTGAACACTTTTAGTTTGAAAATGCACTCATAGGCCAAAGTACAGCAGTTTGACAGTCAGATGCACTAGCGGCTGTGTTAGCAAGAGTGATCCTCTAATGTTATTTTCCCAGTTTCCTTTTCACCTTCTTTCCCCTATATCAGGACCGTGTCTGTGAGCCGCCCCACTAAATCATGAAGCTCATTTAAGTATTTTCTCCGAATACTCCAGACATAATCCAAGTTTTTGCAGGGGTTCACAGCGAGGTCACTACTATCTCTCCTCTCCCACTAGCTCAACAGTCATCTCACATCCAAGAGGCTTTGAGCTGAGTTCAACACATTGGTCTATGGGAAACTGTGCTCGTCGCCAATTGCAATACTTCCCGGCGAATTTCTGTCGAAGCTCAAGCCTTTTAAAAACAACACAATCACTGAACTCATTGGAGCCCCATTTGAATCAATTACATATATGTCAACAAACCAAATTCTAATAATTTTTAACAGGAGAAGGGGATTGTTGTTGTATGCAAGCCATGCCTAAGCGGAGAAAATGAGATAGATTAATCAATTGAAATTTACATTTATTTCATCTATTTTTTGTGTGATCATTAAAGGCTACTGTTGTAATGATAGATAGTCAGGACCATACAATGTGAGTGAGGTATAATCTTGTCTGTTTTTTTTAAATGAAAGAGTTTCAAACTAATGTCAATAAACAGAGCAGCACCTGAAGGTTTTTTTTGTGATTGATGGTGTATAGGTTAAGAACCTGTATAACTTTTAAGATTAATTTTTAGTTAGATCACGACAACTCTCTGAATAGTTTTAGCATGTTAATGGGTATGACAATGTTCATGCATTTGGTCTTGGCAGATTAGATCTCCTAAACACACTGCCAGTAGATATACAGACATGCTGCTGTGAGCATATAAAATATGCTGCTGCTGCTACATAAATAGACATACATAAAAATCCTGTAGCAGATCTAGACAGGCGGAGCTGGGTGAGGTGGAGGGTTTCAGAGGAACTCTAACCAGCTTGTGCCATTTTAGTAAATGGTGTGACTGCTAGCAGGAGCTGGATAATGACATCACTGAATTCAATGATGAACTGCCTTTAACTGAAAATTGAGTGTTTACTATTGCCACTTTTGCAATTTTCCTATTTAATGCTGTACAGTTGCTTTGACACAATCTGCATTGTTAAAAGCACTATATAAATAAAGGTGACTTGACTTGACTATTTTAATAACAATAAATGCATAATTACATGCAAGTAACCCTAAGCCAAAACCTAATTGCAATCTAACCATATAGTAAGTACATGTAGTTAATTAATATTACTCTGTACTTAACTGTATAATTACACTGTAACAGGGACACCTTAAAATAAAGTGTAACCAATTATTTTTATGCAAATGATCTCTTTAACACACGACAACCGCTGCTTGTTCCTAAATGGTTTATGAGACGACAAACTAATCTACATAAATGAATAACAAGGGCTCCTCTGTGCTCTGTATAAGCATGTTTATCACACTGCCAGTTACACAAAAAGCAGCTTTGGTTATTTGTGGCTCTTGCGATAGAGTGGTCTCTGTATTTGAGATTCTAAGTTGTTCTAGGACTGCCCTTCTAAACTATCAGCAGTCCCCCGGGAGCCAATAATAAACTGATAACAAGACAAGAAACCAGAGTAAATCAGGGATGACGTAAGACAGGATACAGCTCAGAGAGACACAGTTCAGGAACTATAGTAAGATACAGACAACCTGTTGGCTGTAGAGTATGGACACTTTTACAACCCCCTTGTTTACAGCAAAGCTTTGTTTTTTTATCCAAATCTTATGATTTTCTGATGTAAGCATGCTGCTTAAGTGTATTGTATTTAAGTGAGGTTCTGTTTTGAAGATGTGCAGATGTTGGTTTTATTAAAAAATTAATTTTTTTGTACCAAGTTAGACAAATATACGAACTGTTCCTGGATCCTTACAGAGAAGGACCATGCAGACCTCTTGGCCAAGGCTGCCTATTAATTACCCACAGAAATTTCCTGTTTTTCCCTCCTTAATTAAGCTAATCTGCCATGAACTTTAAAGAGAGGAAATACCTAGAAATAGTTCCCAATTTTCAGCACATTCAATTATTTTGTGCCGAGTAGCAGATTGCATCAAATCGTGTCAACGCAGAGATCAACAGTGCTTGATCCTAGGGGGAAATGATGTCTGTCATTTCTTCCTTTGCCATAAAGGGTAATGTGGGAATTTTTCAGAAGGAACAGTGCCTGCCGTGGGCATGGCCCGTGCCCAAGCTGTACGTGCTCAAGGTCAGGGCCATCCACCATCGATCTCTGACCATTATGTTTATTATCATTTCTTGCACTTACTCACTGAGTGTAGAGAAGAATTGTTGACTTATGCTCCCTGTTACTTTTCCTCCCTTATTCACAATGTCTCACACTTCCAATGAAAATTCATTGAGTGACGATTTAAGAGGGACTTTCTTGTGAAAAACAGGGACTTCCTTATGTCAACTAGTTCCCTCTAAAAACACCTGCTTAATTGACCTTGACCCTCAGTCTTTTGCCCTCCCATTCTGACAACATTCTCATAATCACAAAAAATCATTAGTGGGGTCTCCACAGCCACAAATCAACTCCACTGTTTTCGTAAATGCAGTATATTCACACTTTTCAACAGTGAACTGAAACTCATCTCCAGCCTCACCCTTCTGTTACTCAAAAGGAAATAATGAAAGACAGTAGGAAGACATTTTTACCACACTGGAGTTTTCAAAGCTGAACAAAACAAGACTGACTAATACAATATTCATTAATAATTACAATATTGCCTGCAATTGTCATTTTTTATCATCATCACACAGTACCTTTTGACCGAGGGAAATATTTAAAAGCACTGATGGAACATAATGTTCTTAGCTCAGAATAACAATACAATAACATTACAGTAGCAGTTACCAATATCATTTTGTTTTGGTTACAGCTGCCATTGGTTCCACATTCTGGATATGCTCCAATTGAATTGGGATTTTCCAGTCTAGGGTGTTCCAACATTCCCATTATCCTACATAGGACAAGTGGTTTGGAAAATGGATTAATGGGATTGGGAGTTAGACTGAAGGATCAGAGAATTAGTGCAAATGATTAAATAAGACTACTGAAAACTGCTTCATGAGGAGAACTTTATTCTCTTAGAGTTTTATATTTTTAATTTTTTTTATTTTATAAATATATTACGGTAACCACCTAACCAACTTAAAACTTAAACTGCCAACATTTTGAATTCGATAGGTACGGTTTTAAGTAGTTGGAAACTGGTAATTATGGTAATCCCGAACACTGCATCATTAGGGATCTAACTCCAGATTACATAATAAAAAACTCAAAATTCTATTCTGAGAAGTACAAAATAAAATTAAGAATGAAGTGTGCACCCAGTCTGATGGTGAAAATCTGCGACATTGTTACACAGCCTCTGTGCATCACAACTATGTAAAGGCTGCCTGCCCCCTACAGAAAACAGGCGGGTTATCACATCACTAACATTTATTTAACCTTTTTCTCCTGTGGAGAGCTAAAGAGGAGGGTGCAGTAGGGGCTGGCTTCTCTTTTTAGAGATATTATTATATACAGTCCGCTAAAAATGTCCCATACAATAAACCTACAATGATGCTTACTCTAACAGATTCATGTATGTGTACACAAAAACTTGCGGTAGCCTAACACAACATACACATTATTCTAAATCAGTTTGAATACATTAACACATTGCTTTGCTGCTCTGTCCTAAACCGCCATTTCACATTTAGTTCCTTGCTTTCCACTGGGAGTCATACAGTACATGAAACAGGAGGATGATTTCGCCACAGTGAAGGATTCTCATGTGCATTTATGTCGGCCTGTTTTGGAATTAACGGCAAAACTCCCCACTCCCACATATCCCTGTGTGCTTGCTGGGACGTTTTTTTTTCTCAGATTCATCACTCACTAGCCAAAAAACTAAGACTGATACCAAAATAAATAGTGGGTGTTTTGAGTAGACAGAATTTTAGAGCTTTTAAATATGATGCTGTAAATATGGAAGAAAATGAGGACCGTCATTTAAGTCTGGGGAGTTTCTCTAGCATGCTTTAGAACTGTTTAGTTTGTTATCCTAAAGCTCGGAAGAGAACTATTCAAGCCACGTGCTCCTTAAGGAATTTTAGTTGGGATTTTAGAATAGCATTTGTTATTGTACAAAAGTTTCAAAATTCACCATTCTAATACCCCGTATAAATTCCAGAGGAAGCCCATGGCAAATGCAAAAATAGCCCTGTGGGTGAGCGTGTAAAATGACTGGATAGCACTATAATGGTCTACGATTGTGTATTAGACATGAAGATAAATGCCTTCAATCAAGTTAAGTTAGTCTGAGTAGTCTTCATTTATAGTAGTTGTCCAAAATGTAATCAAGAAGGAAACTTAAAAATCCCTAAAATCATTATTGAAATTTTATAGACTTTCTTCATCAGAGAAACAAGTGTGCAGCCATCTTTAGAATGTAGTCTTTTAACTTACTTTTTTTGTGGTAGCTCTATTGCTTCACTGTTGAATATCAATTAGCTGGTGAAGTGGATTTACTTATTGTAGAGTTAATGAAAGTGGTAACACTTTAGTATAAGGACTAATTCTCACTGTTAACCAGTTGCTTATTAGCATGCCTATTATTAACATCTTGGCTGTTTATTAGTACTTATAAAGCATATATTCTGCATGACTATTCTATATCCCTAATCCTACCCAATACCTAAACTTAACAACTAACTATTAATAAGAAGCAAATTAGGAGTTTATTGAGGCAAAACAAAGTCATATTGTAGTTAGCCTAATGGCTTGTTAATAGCGAGAATTGGACCTTAAAATAAAGTGTGACCACAATGTTCTGTACAAACTGTAATGTTCGAAGCCGATGTCGTAACAAATGTCAGTAGACCAGGAGGATTTTAAAACGTGTGGTTCATTCATAAAATCATACGATCTTACCTTCACAGTGTGGAAATACAAACTGAAGACAGAAGACAATGAGCGCAGTGCTGAAAAGGGGCGAAGTCACATAAGGTCTATACCTATGAGCCCACGTCTACTAGCTTTAAGGATACCTCTATGCTAGCACACCCCTAAAGTTCATAAAATTGACTTTTTTAGTAGATGTACACATTAAAAGTTGCAATGAAAATGGAGTTTCAACAAATATTTTTAATAGGACTTGGTTCCATGGTTGACTGAATGGAGGTAGATATAAATGACAGCTTGTAGTTGATTTTAAGAAAGAGGCAGTGTTTAAGTGGACTAAGGGGCCACAGAACAGTTTTTTTTTTCATTCTACTGTGCTACTTTCCATTGTTTTTCTAGGTAAACATGCACTTTAGACAGATGTGTTTGACCATTGTGCTCGAGTCAAATGTATTTAGACTTGCCATTCTAAAAATGCAGCGCTCAAGTTAAAATAAGTTCAACTTTTATAAAAAAAAAAGCATCTTGAGGCCTTTCGTTTTCCCCCTCATTCCATTGCCCGCGTCTCACAGTTTTTAAAGCTAAAATGCGTTCTGTGTGTGAATAGCCAGAAACGATTAGAGAAGTCAGGAATATGTCACCAGAGAGAAGTCTGTCATTTCACATAAAGATCAAGTTATCACATTTTTATTCAAAATATTTAAAAATATTTTGGTCAGAACATGTTAAAATAAAATGTAAATCCAATTGTTCACAATAACATGCATTTAGAAAAGAGATGGACCACCAATATTGATGGCTCGTCTTGCACTACACAAATCTTTATTCAATCAAATGCTAAAATAATGGACAGAAAACAACCCCTCGTCAAGCAATTTCATGGGGTGTTGAAGTGTGAAGACAAATTCAGTGATCTTTGCCACACTCCTACATTATCTCGCATGAAGCACAAATGAACTGTACAATTTTCAACCATTTCTGTTTGTGATTCTTTTCTTGTAGACTCTCAAAAATGTATGTTCTCTTTTGGAAATCAAGCCCCACCAGAATTCTGAATGTCTGTGACTTGCTAAGACACTCACCTCTCATGCCTTCCACTAGGCATCCTCTTGTCTTTGTTTGACTCTGCTCCTAAACACCTGTCACTCTACCGTAGCACTGCGGTCCCCGTGTGAGGTCCCCTTCCACAGTCTATTGAACACTCTCTCAAGCAGAACACTTCAGTAGATCCCCCTGCCCTCCCATCCTTAATGGCTCAGTTCCAGGCTTTTACTGCAGGCTGCCCAGGTCCCTAAAACATCAATGATTTGTTTATAATTAGCCCTGGCACCTCTTCGCTACTTAGAGAGTACTTGTTTTTCAAAAAGGGCAGGGGGCTCAGTTGATGGATGGGTTGAAGGTGGCTGTACAGAACCTAAGTGAGAGGGTCTAGAGCTGTGGTGAGGTTGGTCGCATTCCTTGCAAGCCACCCGGAGTCGTAGCTGACAGGGGGATAGCGATAATAACCAAGTAGAGGTGGTCTTTTGGGGCTGCTTAACTGGGCCCTGTATTCAGTCACTCAGTTTGAGTATGCAGCAGAAGAGGACCTGAAAGGAAACATGGTGCCCAAGCCTGGCAGTCAGGAACGTTTATGCTCACTGGATGCTCGATTAATAAACACAGGTGTTTATATCAAGATGTGTGAGGTATAAATACACTTTGTGTGGTCCCTGAAGTTTACATGGCTGATGGGGTAAAGTACATCTTTGCACCCTCCTCTGATTGTTTACCAGCAAGGACAATATCCATGGGAACATTACACACAACCCGTCAGCTTTGTAAATTAGCTCATCTCTGGACAATTAATCATTGAGTATTTGGGACGTTTAACAGGATGATCTTTGGAGGACGTCACCTGAGATGGTAAATGCTATTGAATACATCATATGATATTTACATAGCGCAGCTCAGCGCTCACTTTGTAATTGTGTCATATTGCATAGTGAAGGCAGTAGAGACAAAACCAGTGTTGGACAAGATATTCAAAAAATATAACTAGTTAAGCAACAAACTAGAAAATCAGTTAAGCTAAAATGAAAGCTTACATGGAAAATGCAACATAGCTAAACACAGCTTGCTACATTTGAGTTACTTATTGTTTTCACTTAGTTCATGCTGTCAGTGTTTGGGATTGATAACCGCATTTACTTACAGGTGTGAGTGTCAAAATTTCCTGTTTACACAGCAGCTTACAGCGGCTTAAATATTGTCTGTATTAACGTGCAACAGAAGTCAAGAACGGACCTATTGGTGAATATCGCCTGCAACCAACAGTGACTAAAGTAAAACTGTAAAGTCTTATAACACAACACAACAAAAGTCCAGTCGAAACGCAAGTTTATCCATCATATCTTAAAAGCAGATCACATGTGAATACCAAAATTTTATTTTAAGGTGTCCTTGTTACAGTTTAATTATACATTTATGTGCTGAGCAATATTTATTAACTACATTACTATATGGTTACTATATGGTTGGGGTCAGGACTAGGGTTTGGTTTAGGGTTACTTGCATGTTATTTAGGCATAAATTATTGTTATTATAATAGTAAGTACATGTAAGATGTGTAACAAGGACACCTTAAAATAAAGTGTCACCCAAATAAATGTAATAGTAAAAAAAAAAAAGGTGTAATTAAATTACTGTTACTTATGAAAATGTTAACAACTACAAAGGGGGTTACATCTGATTTTTTTTTCACACACACCCACATACAGATTTAATCTGATTTCTTTCATAAATTGAATTGACTGCTCTAAAATGTGAGACACTAATGATTCAGTAGTTTAGGACATATGCTTATTCAATAACTGTATTATTTCCTATTTGGGGTTTTGTATATGCTTTATGTTTTAAGATTATAAACAATTTTTTTTCCAAACCATTGTTAGATGCCAGTGTTTCCTGTCATAGCTATGCAAAGATTTGATTTCAAAAACAATATCAGCTACAGTACTAAACTATAAATCTGTGTTTAACCTCAGAATGATCTCAAAGTATGTCTGATTTTGTGGTGGCTGTGCTATAAAATTAAATTATTATAATCTTAATTCAAGTGATGAAGGATTTTTAAAGTCTGACAGTAATCAGTGTTGAGTACTACTATCAGGTTAACCCTGCCTGGTTTACATGTTTGGAAAAGATTAACAGTTGAAAACATTAGAAATTTAGAAAAGCAATCAAAAAGTAATCAAATATAATCAGTTACATTACTTTAATAAAGTAATTAAAATAGTTACACTACGTATAACATTTTAGATAGCTTGGAATCTCTAACCTATTACATTTCCAAAGTAACCTTACCAACACTGTTTATGGTGACGGGGAAGGGACATGTTTGGTTCACCTTCACCGTAGTAAATGAATGTGGTTGTCACTTCCATAAAATAGCCGAACTGTGTGTAACCGAATTAATGGCTCAGATACAGAACAGACAACTATATTCTGCTGCTGTGTGAATGTGGCTTAATTAGCAGTAAACCTGTTGTCATGTGTTTGATGTCTTCAATGAGAAGATTTACTTTTTCACTTATTTCTATTCATTTCATGCGACTGGCAAAGTTATGGACATGGTGACTCACTGTCCTGACACAAGGTAATGTGGGAGAGCTAGAAGGGTTAGAGCGTGAACGTGCAAACCGCTTACCTGCTGGAGGAATCGCTCAAATAATTCAGTGAGTGAGTGAGTCATTTACGCTGGAACTGCGCTAATAAATTCAAACTCAAACTTTTCACCTTGATAATTCATATTGGTTTGATTAATTGAAAAGAAACTATTCACTAATTAAGAATATATATATATATATATATATATATATATATATATATATATATATATTGTTAACAGTGTCTAATGATAATTCTCTACTCACTCATTACTGTTAATGCTGATAAAATATATATCAAAGAACATAACCTGTTCAAAAAGGTAATTGAACATTGTTCTGATTCTAAACAGCCAGTGCATATGTCTTTATACAAAATAATGTCCAACAAAATATAATGTTTTAGTATCACAACTCTGCTTAATTAGAGAAATTGAATGAGCACTGTGCAATGTCCGAACTGATTGCATTATATTTTATCTATAATCATTTTCTATTCTTAACTGTTTTAAATTAATTTTAAACCTCTTAAATCAATTTTTTAAAATAATTTTCTAAGTTTTTTAATTCCTTGTTTTATTGTTGTGATTTTTTTTATTTTTCTTATTATTTTCTTTTTTTTATGTAAAGCACTTTGAATTATCATTGTGTATGAAATGTGCTATATAAATAAACTTGCCTTGCCTTGCCTTGAGAAATGTAGTTAACATAATAGCTTTACTACTTTTAGTCATTCACACAAGCAATACACAGAACATATCAATGGCCCAATTATTTCTCTACATTCTCATAAAAGAACATTACACAATTTATCTGCATCTACTGGGTAGTTTTACTATGTCTGTATCAATATACGTCAAAAGCTGATGCCAAATGATGATGAATTTCATACCAAATGGCACCAGTTTGAAGCCTGTGTCTACAAATCCAGGAAACGAATCATGCCTGGGCAACTCCTTAGTGTATCACTTAGTTTGTGTTGCCATGTAATCAGCTTTCTTGTTTATTTGGCAGTATTTCAAGAGTCAAAGACGTTCTCTTTGATTTAAATGGGAAAAAGTTTGAGTATTTTCATTTTGGGAGCATACCATGCTGAAATAATACCATCTGAATGAGGGTTATTTTCATTTCCATTCCATTTCCTTCCTTCCCATTGCAGTTTAACTGGACATCTCACGTGTCACCTGTTGCTGACCTTTTACCTGTAGTTGCCCTCTCACTCTCTTTCATCTAACAAGACTCGCAGACACACACACCCTCACACCTTTCCGTGTGACATAGTGTCGCATACAATAGTCTATTTACCTGTGTCGTCTGATGCTTAATCAGGGATTAAACATGAAAGTGCAGCAAGTGTGAGGTAAATACGTTCAGGCTGTATTTGAACACTTCTAAGCTGCAGATATCAATACTGGCTTTTTTCAGCCTGCCATCAAATGTTTGCCTTTTTCCAAGAAATGAATGCAGTGGGAACACAGACAGACTCACTATCAGGACCAGGGCACCATAGTAGTTGGAAAAGAAAAACGAGAATAGTGGTAACTTTAAGTGAGTTGCTTTGTTATGGTGTCTGTTGTGTTTGAGCAGCCACACCGTGTTCCAGGAATGAGGAAGTGTCACTTTTAAGCACAGGCCAAAACAGCTTCATGTCCAGAATAGGAATTTTATTAACAAACTTAGAGAACAGTGGATAAAATACTCTCACACGAGCTGAACTTAATGGTTGCAGTTGCTGCTTTTCCAGCATTTGAGAAGAGAACTGTGGTTGTATCTGGGACAACCTTGTTCTAATTTTTCTTTTCAAAAACAATTCAGGTGGAGGTTTTCCTGTGACTGTCAAGGGAGCATTTCTGTAACTGAATAAAAATCTGTCAATACGGTGTTGAAGTGTGATGTCCAATTCTTTCTGTTTTTCCAATGTGTAGCGTCTCGACCAATCTGACACACTAATTTTAATTTGATTTAACAAATCAATTATTCATTAGGTTAACAAATCGTCACAGTCCCCTCACTCAATAAACTGGATGCCAGGATGTCTGCTGAACACCAGGCCCTCTGGTCACCATGACAACTAATCATGATATCACTGGTTTTATGACCCCCCAGGAATGTGAGAAGGATAGCCCACTCTTGTCCCAAGGAAAAGCAGAGTAGAAATGGACTGTGTTCTAGTTAATTCATAGAAAAAACGTTATTTGAATGAACACACATATTTCTTCAGGCCATTGAGTATATTATTGTCATTGTGTATTTTGTCTTTGATATTCTTAGACTATTTTAGTATGCTTGTGAGGGGACCCATTCCTGATCATCCCTTTTCACTATATGTAATCTTACTGTTTAAAGGTTTGAACCAATCGCTTCACCTACCCATTTGAGGCCGGATGATAGGCTGCTGATTTGACATGTTTTACTACATTCATTTCCAAAAAGGTTTCAAACTCCTTGGAAACAAATTGAGGTCCGTTATCTGAAACAAGTACTTTAGTTAATCCATAGCTGGCAAACATACTACGCATAACCTCAATGGTTGCTTTAGCAGTATAGGGGTCATCAGCTTGATTTCTGGCCAACGAGAATAAGCATCAATGGTTAAGAGAAACTGGTGTTTTCCCTTTTCATAGAAATCAACATGAACTCTCTCCCATGGATGTTCAGGCCATTTCCAAGGATGCACAGGCACAATATTACGCTGATTTTGGTGTAATGCACATACTCTGCATTGGCTAGTCATGTTTTCTATGTCGTCATCTAATTTAGGCCACCAAAAATGGCTTCGGGCTACTGCTTTACTCTTAACCATCCCTAGATGGGACTCATATAATTCTTTTAGGAATTGTTGTCTCAGTGAGTCTGGTACAAATACCCGTAAACCCCACAATAGACAGTCATCCTCGACTGTGAGTTCTTGACGTCTATACCAAAATGGTTTCAGTTGTTCATCTGCCATAAATTTTGGCCAATCCGTCAGCGTGAACACTTTCCTCAGAAAATGGAGTTTCAATTTTCAATTTCTTTTTTAGTTTAAATTTTGATGTCTTTTTCAGCTATATGAATTGCCTCGATAAATGAGACCTTAAATTCTGTATTACACTTTTGGCCAGTCTCACGTAGTGGTAGTCTCGAAAGCCCATCGGCATTTGCGTGCTCCACAGAGGATTTATATCTGATGTCATACTGGTACTCTGATAGAAGCAATGCCCATCTCTGCAACCGAGCCGCTGCTAAAGCTGACACTCCCGTCTTTTGGTCCTAAAATCTTAACCAAAGGCTGGTGGTCAGTAATGAGCAAAAATCTTTGGCCGTACAAATAGTCTCTAAACTTCTGCACTCCAAAAATGATGCCCAAGGCTTCTTTTTCAATTTGGGAATAGTTCAGTTCCCTTTCAGTCAGTCACGTTCTACCCCTAACCCTAACCCTAACTTGCCTGAGAGCCCAATCACCTTCGAGTGTTAACTAAACAAGCCAATGACAGTTGGCGTGCGTGTTTCGCCACCCGCACCGCAGCGCGGGTATAAAAGGAGAGCG
>NW_015506274.1:330818-331608 GCF_001515645.1 Sinocyclocheilus grahami
TTCCCGGAAGTGCATGAGGAGGTTACTAAGTCTTGGAAGGCACCTTTTTCTGCCCGAAACAGACTTGATGCCTCCTCCGTACTCACCACCCTAGACGGGGGGGGCGGCCCAAGGGTATGTGGACATCCCTCCGGTTGAGCGCGCTATTGCCATGCAGCTCTGCCCGCAAAGCGCCGCAGCCTGGAGGGGTAGTCCACGCCTTCCGTCCAGGGCCTGTGAGTTCTCGTCCGCTCTGACAGCTAAGGCTTACAGCACTGCTGGACAGGCCGCTTCCGCCCTGCACGCCATGGCCCTCATGCAAGTCCACCAGGTTAAAGCGTTGAAGCAGTTGCACGAGGGTGGTGCTGACCCAGATGTGCTGCCGGAACTGCGCACGGCGACGGACCTCGCGCTTAGGGCGGCGAAAGTCACGGCGCGGGCCCTGGGTCAGATGATGTCCACATTGGTGATCCAGGAGCGCCACCTATGGCTGACCTGGGCGGATATGAGGGAGACCGACAAGCTTTGCTTCCTGGACTCCCCGATCTCCCAGGCCGGCCTATTCGGCGAAGCGGTGGAGGACCCTGCCCAACAGTTCTCCGCCGCACAGAAGCAGACGGAGGCGTCTCAACGCATTCTGCCCCGGCGGTCGGCTGCTGTAGCCACCCCACCGCCGGCTGCAGCCCCTCTGTTTGCTCGTCGCCGAGAGCGCCCTCCTGTGGCCTCCATCTCCGCTCCAGTTCGGCCGCAGCAGCAGCCTTCACAGCGGCCGCAGCGTGGAGCTGGCCGCAGGAAAGCGGCGCAGCCCGTC
>NW_015506274.1:331917-351038 GCF_001515645.1 Sinocyclocheilus grahami
CTTCGCGCCGTTCACATCCCAGGCGAGCTCAATCATGCAGCCGATGAGCTCTCACGTCAGCCCGCCCTTCCGGGAGAATGGCGACTCCACCCCAAGACAGTCCAGCTGATTTGGAGACGCTTTGGGGACGCTCAGGTAGACCTGTTTGCCTCCCCGGACACGTCCCATTGCCAGTTGTTTAACTCCCTGGCCGAGGGACCCCTGAGCACAGACGCACTGGCGTGCAGCTGGCCTCAAGGCCTACGCAAATATGCGTTTCCCACAGTGAGCCTTCTCGCACAGACACTGTGCAAGGTCAGGGAGGACGAGGAGCAGGTCCTCTTGGTAGCGCCATATTGGCCCAGTCGGACTTGGTTCCCCAAACTGATGCTCCTCCTAGCCGCTGTCCTATCTTCCGCCCCAGCTGGTGTGGGGGGACTTGCCGGCTTCCGCAGGACACTGGAGGGGGTCAGCAATAGTGGCGTTTTCCATACGGATCCCAATTCGTCAGTCACGACTGACGTAACGTAGAACGTGACTGACTGAAAGGGAACGTCTAGGTTACTTGTGTAACCCTCGTTCCCTGAAGGAGGGAACGGAGACGTTACGTTCCGTCGCCACAGTTGCTGTACCACCGCTGTAAGGCCGGGGCACGTAGTTTCGGCTCCTCAGCAAAAAACTGATGTGCGTTTGCACGCGCTCTCCTTTTATACCCGCGCTGCGGGGCGGGGTGCGCGTGGCGAAACACGCACGCCAACTGTCATTGGCTTGTTTAGTTAACACTCGAAGGGGTTTGGGCTCTCGGGCGAGATCCCAATTCGTCAGTCACGACTGACGTAATGTCTCCGTTCCCTCCTTCAGGGAACGAGGGTCACACAAGTAACCTAGACGTTCCTACTTGCTAAGGGTGCGTGAAGCATATGCAAAGGGGTTTTCTGCACCATCAGACAATTTATGAGAAATCACTGCCCCTAGTCCATATACAGATGCATCACACGCCAACACTATCGGTAACTGAGGGTCAAAATGTGTCAACACTTTTGAAGATGATAAAAGTTTTTTAGCTTCTTCAAATGATGCCTGACATGATGTTGACCACTGCCAGGGCCGGTCCTTGTGTAATAATTCAGTCATCGGTTTAATTACAGTCGACAAGTTTTCCATGAATTTTCCGTAATATGAGAGCAAAGCTAAAAAAGCTCTAAGCTCAGTCACGTTTTTGGGTGCGGAGGCATTTTCAATAGCCTCAACCTTTTCCGGTACTGGGTGCACGCCTTCCTGATCAATTCTGTGTCCTAAATAAGTTACATGAGGTTAACAGAAAACACATTTGTCCCTATTCCCTCTAATACCTCTGTCTTGTAACCTTTGAAACACCTGCTCAACATTTTCGCAATGTTCACTTTTGTTTTTACCAGTGATCAGAATGTCATCCAAATAACAGACTACATTCGACAGGCCTTGTAACGTCTGATCCATTATACGCTGAAAGATTGCTGGTGCACTCGACACACCATAGGGCAACCGATTCAAGTGATATAATTCTTTGGGAGTGTTAATAGTCAGATATGGCTTAGATTGCAGGTCTAACTCTACCTGCTGGTACGCCTGAGTTAAGTCTAGTTTGGTAAAGTATTTACCGCCAGCCAACGATGCAAACAGATATTGAGGTTTTGGCAAGGGATATTTGTCAACAGCTAACCACGGGTTGATCGTGACCTTGTAATTGCCACAAATGTGCACATTTCCATTTGTTTTTGGTATACACATGATTGGTGCTGCCCATTCGCTGTACTTAACAGGTGTAATCACACCTTGCTTCTCTAACCATTGTAACTGTTTGTCAACAGCTTCTCTCATGGCATAAGCCACCGTTCTACTCTTGCAAAACTTTGGAATGGCATTTTCAATTACTTGCAATTTGGCCCGTACCCCTGAAATTACCCCCTTTTCTGAATTAAACACATTGGAGCTCACTTATTGGGTTAGATACATGGTTCACTCTTGACCAGTCTAGCTGTAAGTGGTGAATCCAGTTTCTACCCATGAGGCTCGGCACCTTACCCTTAGACACCAGTAAAACCAATTTTTTTGTCTGTTCCTTGCATTTCGCAGTAACCTGAAACTGACCCAACAGTGGAATTTGTTCTGAGTACATCCACAAGGTTACTTCGCATGGCTGAAGTTTACATCTTTTGAACCTCTTTCGGTACAAGGTCTCTGAAATAATGGACATGGCTGTTCCAGTATCAACCTCCCTCTTTACCTTAACACCATTACATCTGATCATTACCATGTAGGGTTTTACATAGTCACTGTTCCCCTTTAACGCAAACAGTCCATAGTCCTTATCAGTCTCTGAATGTTGCAGTTCAGTCTCTACCGTGGGCTGGTTCAGCTCATCTCTTACATCTGAGTTCAGTGGTCGAGATAGCTGATCGGCACTCCAATTATCTTTTGAAGTATTGTGCAACACTTTCTTTGTTGTCCGTGGCACAATCTCTCCCTCGTTGCCCCCTTCCTTTGAGATGAATCTCGTGTCGCGTTCCCAAGCTGGCTTATTAGCGGCTTGTGATTTTGTGAAGCCGCATTTTTCCCCGGTCTTTTCTGAGAAGTGGCATTTCTGCAGGCACGTTCTAAATGTCCCTTTTTGTCACAGGCTCGGCATTGAAATTCTTTATATTTTTGCAGTTTGAGGCAATATGTCCCTTTCCGAGACATCGGTAACATGGGGTTGACTCTCTCTTATCTCGTCTGCCCTTCCCCGTCGTTCTCTCCTCCGCTCCTGAGGGCTCTCTCCCTGGCTTAGCGTAACTTACGGTGTCGGTTCTCAGCGGTGCATGCTGAAAGGCTTTTAAACTTGTAACAGTACATTCAAAATTGTTCACAATGTCCAATACCTTAGGCCAAGTCAATGGTTCACCGTATGCTGCACTCAGAAGCCGAGCTCGTAAATCCTTACTGCATATTCCGTACAGGAGCTGGTCCTGTAACTGTTCCTCCAAAGAAGCGACGAACTCGCATGTTGAGGCTAATCCCTTTAATGCGGCCACATATTCGGCTAGGGATTCCCCATTCAGCTGCTTCCGTGCTCGGAAACCGTGTCTTTTGCTCAAGACGTTTTTCTTTGGTGCATAGCGTCTCTGAGCACTTTCAAAATGTCGACTAGTGGTGTCTCAGACAGTATTTTCGGTGCCAATAAGTCCGTAAAGCAATGAGAAGGGTTTTGCACCTACCACGGACAGAAAAACAGCGCGTTGCTTGCCTTCTTTGATTCTGTTGGCTTCCAAAAAATTGTGCAAAATGCTCTTCGTGGTCACTGAAGCTCTCGCTAGCCTCTACGAAACACAGGCCCGAATCTGTGCTGAACACCGGCATCTTCTTCTTGTCTAAGCTTCAAGTACGACTCACTTTTTTTTTGCTACTTCCTCTCCAATCCCATCCTCGTCGCCATATTGTTGTGTCTGAGAAGCCACACCATTCCGGGAATGAGGAAGTGTCACTTTTAAGCACAGACCAAAACAGCTTCATGTCCAGAATAGGAATTTTATTAACAGACTTTGAGAACACAACTTCTTATATGAATACTATCAAATACAACTGATATCTGGGGGGGCGCTGTAGCTCCCCTTTCCTTTATATATGCCACAGATTAAAGCCAAACACAACTGTCATTTATAAGAGCCTATAACAGTGTAGTTGTGTTTATTAAACCATTATATCTTAACGTATCTTACCCTTTTTAATACACTACAGTGTCATCATTAAGTTTGCTATGGATGGGGTAATAGTACTGTGAAACTATGAAAATACTTTCCAAAGGGTCAACTTTCTAATAGGATTTTCTCTAGGCACAGTTCGATGTGTAATCTGTTGTTATTTATCTTGTGCAGAAAGTATTTGTTTATGTTTTGTATTGATGCTAATACTATTACTGTTCCTAACGGAAACTATTTATCTTTTTTAAATGATCATTATGTAATATTAAAACTGTTTAGTACAATGTAAGAAATTACAATGTCCTCTCCTAAAATATGATTTCACTTTATCTGATCTCATTAGAATAACCACATCAACCCAAAGTGCTTGATTTCTCATTTTGGGGTTTTAAAACTTTGCTTCACTATGTATGCGCATTCAAATTTTGGCATGTTGAATATATGCATAATGTGTACTTATGGGAGAAATAGCCAGGAATGTTTTATTTTTCTTACTTCTCCCAACAGGCTTGGGAAAAGAGGCACATATCTTGATTTTAATTTTTCTCTTCATAATAGCCTCTAGTAGTGTAAAGTCAAGTTTTATTCCAAAAGATTTTGTTTCAAAATGTTCATGTTGATAGATTCAAGAGAGAGAAGTTGAAAAATTCCCATAACATTTGGGAATCAAGTTTCTTGTGTGCTGCTAATGTAGTGTAAACAGAACACCCTCACAGGAGCTTTGTAATTCATTATCAAAATCGGAGATGAAACATGAGTTGGTTCAGATGCTGAAAATTCTCTTTTAAAAGCACCCATTTGTGATAATTATAAAAAAATAAAGCAGTTGTTTCACAATGAAGTAGTTTCAAAATATATGTATCCTCACAGAGCCTTCTACTGTCAGTTTCTTTTAAAGCATTGTCCAGAGGAGCTCTGTAATTGTTTATTCTGGTCCTCATTGCATCTGGGTTGAAAAAAAAGACCTTGGAGTCATGGCCTAGTGGTTAGTAGCATTTGTGAGAAACACAGGTTTGAGAATGGTCTGCATCCTGTTTCCATGCGTCCTCTTTCTTCTTGATTTTCTGAGATATTTTCACTCTCTACATAAAATAAAAAGTGACAGAAGGACAAAAATAAAAGGTGTCTTAAAAAGCAATTATTAGGCAATGGAAGTAAATTTTCCCAGCAGTGACTGAGCTACTTTTGAATTTTGGATGAATTTGAATTATGCAATTTATGGCAAATTCCAATAAGGTCATGTTCTAAAAAATAATATTAATAACAATTAATCATTTAATAACAATTAATCAATATTAACTGAAACAATACCTCCAATGAAGGCAACGTTTGACAATCTTACACCTTACACAAATATTTGCATTAGAATCTCACTGAAATGTATAATTATATCTCTTAATTTCTAATAATGCTTGTTTAATCTACCTTTTTCAGATTTGATCTCTTTACTGGGGCTAGATTACAAGATGCAGAGTTCTTGCTCATTCCGAATACTTCTTCACTGGCTGTTTCATTAAGGTGACACAGGATAAATGAATGTGTTGATGGTTGTAGGTTTACTCTTGGGGACTCTAAACACTTTCGGGTTGTGTGTCATTTGTCAGATGCTTGGGGAATTTGCAAACCCAACACTGCTTTACCAGGGCCATGTGGAGGGGGCAGTAAAGGGGTGTAAAATATTATCCAGATCTATTATTCATATCTAAACACATCACATTCACTAGTTTTCATGGTAATTAGCACAGAGGAGAGGAGAAAGTAAAAAATGTGGTGTACAGCACATGTGATGGAGGAGAGAGTCCAGACCCAGCTTGGCTTTGAGACCCTCCCGCCTCCCGGGGCAACAGTAAGTGTGGATTTTGGACGTTGGAAGAATTGTTAGTAGTGAGATAAGCTGCTGTCATGCATCTGTTGTGTTGCTATTGGCTAGAATGATCTGACCATGCTTCTTCAATGGCTCCACAATTCTTAGTATCACATAGGCTTTATACAATCCTGTTTTTGGGTTCGTCATTTACCAGGAACATGCTTTGATAAGTTGAGTTAAAGGCTAACCAAGTCAAATTTTTATCGAATTATAACAAATGTTTTTACTAAATGACACCAGCGTGAAAAATCGAAGGAATGGACAAGCAAATAGTGAGGTAGTGGTTTTATACTGTGCATGACTAATGTGCATATAAGGGTAAATCATGTATTAGTATCTCATTATTTTCTATCCAATGCGAGATTCCAGATAAGTCTGAACTGAACAACACTTAAGAGTGGGAGGCTTGCTCATGTAATTGCATAAAGTAAAAATGTGCTGAAATCATAATGAAGAAGATTCACAATTAAATTATTATAGTACTTCTAAATTAATAATTCATCATATTTTTGACAAAACCACTTATCTGAAGTACATTTAGTATAAAAGTAAAAAAAAAAAAAAACATAGAACCAACAAGAATCAAACAGATTAATCAAACTGTCAGTTGTAAGTGGAATTTAAATCTAAAATCATACTATACTGTAGATTACTTTTAGACAAGTGCATTATGCACCTTCATTTTGAGCTGGCACTGTCTTGGTACACTTTATAGCCTAGGAAAGATAATGACATACAAGTGCCATGCAAAAGTGTTAGTTTTTTCATGTTTTTTTTTTATGTTGCTGCCTTTTGTTAAACTGCTTTAATTTCACTTTTTTTTCCCCCACATCAATCTTCACTCCATACATCATAATGACACCTCAAAAAGTGACAACGTGGCAAATTTATTAAAAAGGAAAAACACAAATAAGTATTTTGCATAAATATTCATACCCTTAACGCAGTACTTTGTTGAAGCACCTTTACAGCCTCAAGCCTTTTGGGTATGATGCGACAAGCTTTGCATTTGGCAATTATCTGCCATTCTTCTCCTCACCTCTTCACCTGTCAAGCTCTGTCAGGTTGGATGGGGGCTGACAGACATATTCAGGTTTCTCAAGAATATACTCAATTGAGTTCAAGCCCTGAATGTCAGCAGAGACTAGAACAACTAGATGAGCCCCAGAGACAGATCCCCTCCGAAGACCTCATCATCTAGATGGCCATCGGGACAAGACCACGGGAACCAGATGAGTCCTCTGCACAATCTGACTTTGCTGCAGCCTATAATTAAACTGCTGGTTTCATCTGGCCAGAGTAGAATGGAACACTATTTCGACACGCTATTTCCATGTTCAATACTGTAAAGCTGCTTTGACACAATCTGCATTGTAAAAAGCGCTATATAAAATTAAATAATGGTGACTTGACTTCAAGCCCACGCTCTGGCTGATGTTGAAGTGATGTTTGTCATTCTGTAAGTTTCTCCCATCTCCATATATGATCATGGAGCGAAACTAGCATGACCATCAGTTTCTTGGTCAATAACCAAGGATATTTTCCATCGATTGCTCAGTTTGGCCAAGAGGTCAGCTCTAGGAAGAATCCTGGTTGTTCCAAACATCTTCCATTAAGGAAAATAGAGGTTACATGCTTCTGTGAATCATCACTGCAGCAGAATTTTTTTCTGAATTCTTCCCCAGAACTTTGTCTTGACACAATCCTGTCTCTGAGCTCTATGTGAAGTTCTTTTGACCTCAGGGTTTGTTTTTTGCTCTGATATGCATTTTCAGGTGTTAGACCTTTTATTGAGAGGTGTGTGCCTTTCCAAATCATGCCTATTCAATTGAATTTGCAACAGGTTAACTCCACTCCAAGTGTAGTAACATCTACAATATAAGCAATATGAATTCTCAAGAGCTAAATTTCAAGTGTCCCAGAAAAGGGTCTGAATGCTTATGCAATGTAATAATTTCAGGTTTTTATTCTTAATAAATTTGCAAAGTTGTTCCAAACCTGTTTTTTGTTTTGTCATTATAGTGTATGGAGTGTAGATTAACGTGAAAAAAGGTAATCTAAAGCAGTTTAACATAAGGCAGAAACATAACAAAACATGAAAAAAAATGGGTAACACTTTATTTTGATGGTCACTTTTTTTAACATTCTGTTGACAATAAGTAACGTTGCACCTACATGTCTACTAACTCTCATTAGAGTATTCGTAGACTGTCTGATTAATATCTGCTAACTCCTTTTTAAGATAGTGTCCCAACAGACATTCTACTGACTATCAGTAACTTTGCAAGTACGTCAACTTATTCTAACCCTAACCCTACCAGTCTACTAATACTCTACCAACATTTTATTGAGAGCTAGTAGATATGTAGGTGCAATGTTACTTATAGTCAACAGAATGTGTTGGGGACCATCAACAGGGACCATCAAAATAAAGTGTAACCAAAAAATTAAATGAATACTTCCGCAGGGCACTGTAGGTGTAAGAAGAGTTCATGTAGTAGTCCAGTTTTTGTTTAGTGTGCAAGAGGACCTGAGTGCAAAACCCAACTTATCTGTCTATATATCTATAGTTATATATAGTAAATCTAGCAGTCAATCTTGACAGTCGGTGATCACCATGCATTTTCTATCCAAAAGAGCATCTTAGACAATTTGCCCTATAGGTTTGAGTGATATGAGGGTGGGTTAATGGTGATGATAATTGTGCAAGGTAATTATCAAAGATGCAACTAACTATTGGGGGGTTAGTTGTATCCACTTTGTCTAAAAATACTAAGGGGGGTATTGTTTCCAATGGGCAGCAGTGAGTAGTGAACAAACACACACATACACACACCTGGAGCAGTGGACAGCCATTTTTGCTGTGGAACCCGGGGAGTAGTTGGGGGTTTGTGCCTTGCTCAAGGGTCTCACATCAGTCATGGTATTGAAGGTGGAAGAGAGTGCTGTACATTCACTTTTCCCCACCTACAATCCCTGCCAGTACTGAGACTCAAACCCGTGACCTTTGGGTTACAAGTCCGACTATTAGGCCACAATGAAGCTTATAGTCACCTAAGTTTCTGTAATATTCTTTGTCCCTGAAAAGATTAGACCTTTTCTTTCAGTGTTGCTTTGTTTTTTCAGTGTTGTTGGACTTGTGCACCGGTCTTGTGGGACCTCTTTAAAAAATAATACCCCCACCCCGGTACAGTGAGTGCAAGGTACACCATTTAAAAAAAACTGTCAAAGCTGTCACATTGCCAAATGGTGATTTGTTCTGTTTGGACCAATTTCCTTATTTTCCTTATTTCATTTCAGCTTGTTAATTTCCCACATTATTCAAAGTACTCTGCAAAGGTTAGGGACAAATCAAAAATCTCCCCCAGAACACAGTTCAGCTCACATAACATTAAGGAATAAACTATTATTAAACTCCTTCTTTGTTATCACTTGTTGAATTGGATTTTATTCCAGGAGGTCAAAAGAGCACATGAAATACAGCCACCTCTTATAAAGCTACAATTTTAGTTCCACTGTTTTCTTGGAATTAGGTTTGCAAAAAGGTGGAAAATTTCCAGTAAATTTCGGAAACATTCCAGAAATTTTTTGGAAACTTTCCAGGATTTTTTTGGAATATTCCAGGGATTTTTGCAAAGTTTCCGGAAATTTACTGAAAATTTTCCACCCCTTTGCAACCCTACTTGGAATGCACTTTTTTTTTGGCTTCAAGGTGAAATCCCTTTTGAAAAACAAGGTAACGTACAGTCCCGTCAGTAGAGCTCCACTGCATTGTGACTAATCAGGCCACAGTGCTTTAAATAAGCTCTGTGAAGCAGATGTACAGTAACTGCTGAAAGCCCAATTAGGTTCACTTCCCGTTGGCATTTCAACTTGTGCCAGTGCTTTCATCTTGTCCTGTGTCCCAACTGGTCTCAACTTATAGATAGAGTCAGGAAGTCATCGGGAACGCCTGCCACATTAATGTTCCAGGGACTGTGTGACTAGTATGTTTGTGGGATGGGAAGAGGATCCAAAGATTCTAAAATCTCAGATAAGACCCTAAAAGGCATGATACAGTGATTCTGTATGTTCATACAATATAATTATACAAAGATGTGTGCTTTTTTAGAAACAAAAAAAGAAAAAGTATGCATGAACGTCCACCCCTAAAGACACATTTACAGTTACTGCGAATTTTGGCAGGCGAAATGCAGTAATTTAAATTGGAATCCATCTGATTGGGAGTTTCTTGTTATGAAGAAAGATTTCCCCATGCATATTTTGCAACAGGTTCAAGTTGGTCATGCACATCTCTGTTGGCAAATAGAAAGCTACACGTTTTAAAAGTGAGCAGTGCTTCATACATAGCAACACTATTGAAAATATTTTGATTTTTTTTCCCAGTTAAATCTGCTGGAATTTCACTAATGTGATGGCACATTAACCACACCTTCCTAATAGTGAGGAATAAGTCGATTTATATGAAAGCATGCAAATAAGGTTGTACGAAAACGTACAAGTGAGATTGCACAAATTATTAGAATTAACCACCAATTCGCCATGAGAGTGTATCAAAAGGTCTCAGTCTTAAAGTCGTTTTAAAAGTGAGCAGTGCTTCATACATAGCAACACTATTGAAAATATTTTGATTTTTTTTCCCAGTTAAATCTGCTGGAATATCACTAATGTGATGGCACATTAACCACACCTTCCTAATAGTGAGGAATAAGTCGATTTATATGAAAGCATGCAAATAAGGTTGTACGAAAACGTACAAGTGAGATTGCACAAATTATTAGAATTAACCACCAATTCGCCATGAGAGTGTATCAAAAGGTCTCAGTCTTAAAGGCTAGATGTATTGTATCAGGTGAACTTTGAAATGAAGCCCAAATAGATGTTTTATTTTATTTTACATGCACCACCACAAAAGGAAAAAATGTTTTAACCAAATAAATGTCTAGGTCTTTCATGAAAGTTGGCACAGGCTGATGGGTTCTAACATTACTGATTATATTCACAGTGTTAAATGACTTGGCACAAGCTGATTGGTTCATGTTGCATTTGCAGCCAATGAGCTTGCTGCTTCACATTTAAATGGCTGGTTAGCATCAAATTAAACATTTTGCAGCGTGCTTTCAGAGTTCCTCTAAAACCCTCCATCTTCCCTAGCTCCACCTGTATAGATCTGCTATTATTTTATATGCTATTTCTGCAGCAGCAGTATGTCTTAAACACTCACCGCACCGTATAGCCGTATGCATTGGCAGTAGCAAGTTCCTGTACTTTCTTGCAGCAGCAGCAGCAATAATCTACAACTACAGCGATAACCAGCAGCAGCAGCAATTCAGCAGCAGCAGCGTAGCACATATACTTCGCCAAGACCAAATACATTAACATTGTCATATCCATTACCATGCTAAAATCGTCCGAGAGTTGTCATGATAGAAATATAGAAAATACTAGAAAATTTTAAATAGAAAATAAACACATATTTTTAGTGTTCAAGTGGCCACCCCCTTTCTCAGGTTATGGTTTTGGATGTCAAAAAACAACATTCTCTGTGGCTCAGGGCTCTGTGGACCAGATTTTGCTTCTCTTTCCAGCCACATCTCAATTCTCAACTGCAAGCAAAAGCTTTCTTCAGTTACTCTAGGAGCTACAGCATGAGAAACTGCTGATGGAGTGTTTTCAAAAGTACTCCGGCGTCGTTCTCACACGTCTCCATCCATTAGTCCGGCAGGGAGAGGGGAAATGATGCGGGCCATCATTGTGTGTCGGCAGAGCCTGAGAGAGATTGTGGGGTCGGAGGAGGTGTTAGGGAGCCTCGCGGTGCTGCCGTAGAGGAAAGCATTGGCTCCACAGGGCTTCCCTCCTCCCCGCGGGGCTGCGATAGGCTGGGTGGCAGGAGGGCCGATTGGAGGATGAGGCCGCAGCTGTGGGGGAGGGTAGCGGCTGTGCCGGGCTCCCTTCTGCCCTCTCTCTGACAGGATCTGGTCAGTGTCCTGCTGCTGAGGGTCACGGCCCAGCTTACGAACACAAACTTATCTTCCGTACATCTGCCGGGCCGCCTGCGCAGTCAGTCTGTCTCCACGGCAGGCTGCGCTCTCTTTCCTGGTTGGGGGATGCTTTGGTTGAGAAGAGCGACAGAGAGAGGGAGAGGGCCAGTGGGAAGGGGGGACAGAGTGGGAAACCAAGGATCTAGACCCTGCCAAGACTCAGCGCTACATGGAAAACACGAGCTGCCTCCAGGGTAACAGGCCCACTTCTGAATTTCGGCAAACAAAAATAACTCCGGCGACTGGATACGTCCATTCCTCAAGGGCTGTGCACTTTTTCTATCTGTCAGCCAGAATTCCCAGAAGCTGAGCAAACTCATTCTGGAAACTGGACTGTCTTTGAGGACTGCTAATTTGCTCTACTGTTACAAGCGAGGAAGAAACTCAATAATACTGTTTTGCCCCAGTTATTTATCATTCCTCTCTCCACAGATGGAGATGACCTTTGAGTGACCAATGGTGAAGCTCAACCTCGGCCCTTTCGGTGACTTATTTCATCATTTGAGCGGCGTATGATTAAATTCTCATGACCTAATGCATTGTAGAATGCCTTGGAACTGAAGTTAATGTTTTTTCTTTCTCTTCTTTTTTTTTCATTCTACTCCCACCCTTTCCTCAGCAGAGCAAGGGAACGCTGGCTGCGTCTGCCCAGGAGAAAATGACAACTTCATTAGAAAGACTTGGATAGAGCAGAGAGTGGGGAAACAAATGAGTGTGAGCGGTGTTGATGGAGTGCAGTGAGGCTAACTCAGAGGAGTTCTACCTGCCAAAACCTTGTCTGCCTTTCCTTAACCCAGATGAGAGAATTAGGAGATGATGTATGGCTGAGAGCGTGCTATCTGAGTGCTATGAGAGGCATGATTTGGGTCTCTTCTTTTTTAGGAAGCAGTTTTGGTTCAAAGTGCTGGTTTTTCAGTGAACCTTTGACACATGATATGATGATACATCCATGTGATACATCCATGAAAATTAATTTCTAAAATAATTCATTTTTTATTCGTTTCTTTTTTTTGTCTTTTTTTTAAATGCTTTACTTTATTAAAATGTGAAAAACGTTTGTCCACCAAATCAAAGTGGTGCAGCTTTTTTCTATTTCTTCATTTTATTTATTTATGCATGCATGCACGTCACACTCTAGTCACAAGTAACTGAGAGAGAGAATAGAAAGAAACTTGACTTGACCTAAGTTATGATATATGAAAATATAAAGTTGTGACCAGTTATAAAGTATTCATTTGGAGATTTTATTTGCTAATTATTAATTGCTAATGATTCCTGAGTTGTGAGTGTTTTTCCCCAAGAAAGAATTATGTTGGAAACACTGTAATAAAATTTGAATGGAAGACCTATCATTAAAAATGTAAAATGGTAAACCTCTTCTTTGGAAGCACATTTTTTCAGTCTTTGCAAATAGGGGTGTTTTATCAGAATTTAATGAATAAGAATTGGATTTAGTATTAGATTAGATTGGATTAGATTTTCCCCCCTTAAAAAAATCTACAAGAACCTGTACACTGAAAAAGGTAGTAACAGGCACGTCTTGCCTCAATCTAGTGTAACCTAGTGGAATCAAGTTGTTTCAGGGATGAATTTAGATGTTTAGATGCTTTCTGTGGTATGTTGCGTTGAAAATTAATTACTGTCCATTAATCCTTTGGAATTTTTGTTGCATTTTCCTCATTAAGTTTGTTCTTGTTCCTTTAACATTATAACAATGATTGTCTAGTATTCCACAAAATTACACGTCTGTTTTCACATTTTATGATATCTCTGTTATGATCAATGACACTGAGCAAACATTTGGAGGTTGATTAGCTTGGATTTCAGTCTATGGTGCTCAGGAATGCCACAGATAGGGTAGAAAAGGTCATTTGTTTCATGTTTCATGATGTGAAATACAAGTTGGATAAGGCAGAGGATCAAGCTGTGTCAAAAAAGACCACTAACCACAGACTTCCCTGCATTTCCTAAAGCCCCTCTGACAAGACACTGTAGACCGAGCCATAAAACCTGTAGCACATCACTCACTGCTCATCCACTGTACCCTATTAACCCTTCTTAATACTGAACACCATACAAAACATCTGCTCTGCTTTGTTTTCACTTCAGTAGGTCTCACTAAAATGCCTAAGTACGTACTTTAACCAGTTAGTCTGTGCGCTCTAGGCTGCAAAAAACCTTTATGATGGACCATATGATCAGACATCAGGTGAAAATGTTTGAACATTTTTCCTCCATGTATTGGATCTGCTAAACTTTATGATGGTTCCAGAAACAGCCATAATGAAAAGTACTTTTGCAGTAACAACAAAATGTCAGTTTAACAGATTTCATATTGGTTGCTCTCCACATCAGTGTGTTTCATGAATTATAGTAGCCGTTAAACACGGCTTGATCTAATATGGGGAAGCTATTATAAAAACGTCAAACCACTTCACAATTTATGAGTCATTGTAGTGATCTATAACTCACACCTTGAACCTGTAGGCTGAGACTCCTTACAGACTTGCTAACATTACAAAAAGACTTAACAAATAAAGCACAGGGGTGTTCCCAGCATGCATTCTCTAAACATTGTTCACTTCTCTGCTTCTAAGCATTGTGAGCTGGGGGAGAGGCTCGGATGAAATAGGGGGTGCTCACGCTCAGCGTACATTCTGTCCTGGCTGCCTCTCTCAAGGCTGGCTGGGGTGTGTGCTGCGTGGTTTCCACGCCGTCCGTTCAAGCAGGTGCCAGGCACGGTGAGAGGCTTCAGTCCTGTGGCGCTGACCCAAGACGCCCTCAGCCATCCGTGATGGATGCTCTCCTCCTCCGTACAGCTACATGGGCCAGAAGCATGAGCTGTAATGAGGCTGGAGCTGGAGCCTCACATTCCTATTTATCAGTATTTGCGGTATTTGGGGCACAAACACAGCAATATTAAAGGGACAGTTCACCCAAAAATTAAAATTCTGTTATTAATTACTCACCCTCGTGTCGTTCCAAACCCGTAAGACCGCCGTTCATCTTCGGAACACAAATGAAGATATTTTTGTTAAAATCCAAACGCTCTCTGACCCTCCCATAGACAGCAAGGTTACTACCACGATCAAGGTCCAGAAACATGGCAAGGACATCGGCAAAATAGTCCATGTGATATCAGGAGTTCAACTGTAATTTCACAAAGCTACGAGAATACTTTTTGTGCGTTGTTTAGATAAAGCGGAAGCAAGCACATGCGTCATGATACTCTCTCCAAATTGGTGGCACGCCACAGCATAAAGGAATAAGGAGGAGAAGAATTGTTGAATAAAGTCGTTATTTTTGTTTTCTTTACGCAAAAAAAGTATTCTCGTAGCTTCGTAAAACTACAGTTGAACCACTGATGTCACAGACTATTTTACGGATGTCCTTGCTACATTTCTGGACCTTGATCGTAGTAGTAACCTTGCTGTCTATGCAGGGTCTGAGAGCTCTCGGATTTTATCAAAAATATCTTAATTTGTGTTCTGAAAATTAGGTCTTATGGGTTTGGAATGACATGAGGGTGAGTAATTCATGACAGGATTTTCATTTTTGGTGAACTATCCCTTTAACACAGTGACCTGATGAAAGTTTATCCACTAAACCACAGAGGCTCTCTGTTGAAAAAGAGATGTTAAAAGTATAGGGCTTTTTATTAGCAGTCCCCAAGGGTTCGCTTATTTACTTAGACTTGACATCAGACAGACTAATACTCTGTTTTAAACTGCTGTAGAAAGAATTATAAAGTTTTTCATTTCAACTGTAAAGCATATATAGGCTTAATACTTTTTTAGGGTATTGCCAGGGAGATGCTATGCAGGTCTTATGAGTGTTTTAGCATCTTGCTACATAGCATAGTTAGTAGCAAACAAAACTGAAAAAAGCATGAAAAATAGTTGCAAGTGCACTTAAAAAATGCTTTATTTTGATCAATATTTGCATGTGTGCTATATTAAAGGGGTCATTAACTGCATTTTTTAATTATTTTGTACTGTTCTCTGAAGTCCACATATAATGTTATCAAGATTTTTACATCAAAACACATAATAATTTAGAAGTAATGGGCTATTTTCTGTCCTATTTTTGACCTCCTCATCAGAATGCTCTGTTTGAATGCGTGCCAGATTGTAGACTCTGTCACTGGTATGATTGGCCAACAGTTGCATATGTTTGACAGCCTACATCCGTCTGCTGAGATTTAGGTTAAAAACGCATAAATATGCAGTATATCAAATTATATTTAATAACAGACAAAGCAATAGTGACCATGCAATAAAAAAAGTTACTCCAGTATAGTCGGCACAGCATCGCCGTTTAGTTTTAGTCTTCCTGAAATTCTAAAAATTGTGCTTTGTTTGTAAATGAATCTACGGTAAAATGAAGCAAACAAAGGACCAAGTTCTTACTGACATGCTCTAGAACTTCATTAAAAAAAAAGAAGAAGATCATCCAAACTTTTCTAATATTGGGATCAGAAGGAAGGAAATGAAAAGACCACAACTTGGTACTGCCCAGCGTCTTGTTGTCTTCGAAGTTTTTATTGGTTGGTTTATTCGTAGACCTGCAATTGCCTGTCTCGTTAATTACAATGCGTGCATGAATTGGTGGGCGGAGCTAAACAGGCAGTGATGTCGAAACAGTCGTTGAGCATCTTCTGCGAAGGTGGTATTTAGCCAAACTATTACATCAACATTCCACAAGCTGTCGTTTTGGCAGACTGGCTTCAATATAAGCTGTTTTAGACTAACGAGAAAGTTTTGAGTTCTGAAACGTACATGATGTTTTTATAGTACAAAGACCTTTTATATGTCAAAAGATCAAAGGCATTTTAATTTCTTATTTCATGACCCCTTTAAAATGCTTATTAGATTATCATCTTGTTAGCCTAGTGTCATGTTAACGCCAATCTCTAATGAACTCATTAGTAAGCCATGTCTGAGTCTCACATGCAGAGCTCTTTTAGTGTGGCTCATAAAGTTGCTGCCTATGTTAGAGCGTTTCATGACTCATGGTTCACCGACAAGGTGCTCATTTTTATCCTATATAGTAATTGACTCAAAAAATACATTAAAAAGCAAATAACACATATAAAGACTTGAATGCACCTCTTAAGCACAGTACTTGCTTAAATAAGTATAAAGTATAAAGGGGGTATACAAGTAAAAATGCAACACTCTTTATAAGACATTTTGTACGTTTTGTAAATTTGACATTGCTGAATTTTTATGAATTCGTAGTCTGTTCCTAATCTGCTCATGCACACTACTTAGGTTAAGTTTTTAAAGCACTAAACCAATACATTTGAACACACACAGTACAGTCATCCCCATGGCTGTGGAATGCACAGGTCTTCTTCCTCTCTACATGCTGACTCATAATATACTTCTTCCTCTTATACTGAAAGACTGCTGTTTTTGCCCACTCACTTGCAACACTCTTTGTAAGACATTTTGTACGTTTTGTAAATTTGACATTGCTGAATTTGTATGAATTCGTAGTCTGTTCCTAATCTGCTCATGCACACTACTTAGGTTAAGTTTTTAAAGCACTAAACCAATACATTTGAACACACACAGTACAGTCATCCCCATGGCTGTGGAATGCACAGGTCTTCTTCCTCTCTACATGCTGACTCATAATATACTTCTTCCTCTTATACTGAAAGACTGCTGTTTTTGCCCACTCACTTGTGTGGGCTTTTCCTCACAGTTATAGGCTGCTGTTACAGTAAACGTAGAGTCTATGCACTGACCTTCCCAATGAACCGGGTGCTACTGTTTTCACCTCGGACTTCCCCCATAAATCCTCCATCATGTTTCCTCTTAGCCACCCAAATGTGGCCCCATTCGTGGCCCTTTATTGTTTCATCCAGTGTCCCTATCCTGCCATCCTTCATTTTACTTGAAATTAAAATATTCGCCAAACAGTAAGGCTGGGTTGAGCTCTTTTCCCCAAAAAGGGGCTTATATGAAACATGAGGTGTTTTTGTTCTACAAGTGTCACTATGTGTCCACATGTGTCCAGCCAGTGGCTAATGTGTGTTGTTTTCTAGAACGCAAAGTGAAAGTGGATGCCAGAACATCTCTTTTAAAGGCAATAACTATTGAGCTTTTTATTATTATTATTTTTTTTTTTACCATGCAATTAAATATGTGCTGTACTTGCCTTGAAAGGAGAACTATACTCATGTAGGCCTACAGCGTCAAATCGGTCATTTTTTTATATGCCACAGACCCCCAAAAATGATTATCCAGTAACATTTTAGATTAGGGAACACATATTCATTATTAACTAAGAGTTTTCCCTCAATAAACTTCTAATTTGATGCTTATTGATAGTTAGTAAGGTAGTAGTTAAGTTTAGGTATGGGTCGGCTTAAGGGATCAAGAATATCATCATGCAGAATAAGGCATTAATATGTGCCTAATAAGTACTAACAAACAGCCAATATGCTAGTAATATGCATGCTAATAAGCTACTAGTTATTAGTGAGAATTGGTCTTTAAAATAAAGTGTTACCGATTATTCTTGTCTGAAAGACCCCTATTCTAAGACGTAAAAGGCAGCTATATCAAGTTTTCATGTATGAAGACCCAATATATACTGTAAAATAAATAAATCATAATAATAATAATGTGTAAAATATTATTTTGAAAATATTTAGTTACAATTTTTTTTTACTTTTTTCCGGTTACACTTTATTTTAAGGTGTCCTTGATACAATGTAATTATACATTTATGTACTGAGTAATATTAATTAACTGCATGCACTTAATATATGGTTAGGGTTTGGCTTGGGGTTACTTGCATGCAGTTATGCATCATTTATTGTCATTATAATAGTAAGTGCATGTAACGTGTAACACCTTAAAATAAAGTGTTACCTTTTTTCCCTTCTCACTGTAGCACTGTACTGTTGGATGTTTAGAATGTATTTATTTGATTTTTTATTTTTTTTTTGTTTGTATTAATTTAGTTTAAACGTTTACATTGCTTTTCTTAAAACTTTTCCCAAAAAATCACTTGCAGCCACCTTTTAAAAACCCTGACTGATGCTGCCTAAGAAGAAAGTTGCCTATGTAGGCAGTAGACAACAAGGCACCTCACTAGGTTTTGGAACAGAGCTCATGTGTGCCAACTTCAGTGTCTCCCCCAACTGCTTGCTTATCCTCTTCAAATGAATACAAATGAATGTTTTCATTTTGAGCCGAACAGTAAAGTATGTTATCACAGGCCTGCTTTCCTCCTCGCAAGAGAAGAGAAAACAAATACAAATTCAAACCGTTTTCAAAAATGCTATCCCATTATGACTAAATTGTTTTAGTGTTGAAGTTGTGTGCAAGAATGATGGTGTGATTAATATGGTCAGCTCTCATCTGACAGCTTTATGAAGTGCCTCAGTTTCCACCATTTCAAGAGGTCATGGCCTCACATGTAACACATGATCATTAGACTAATAACTTACGTCATGGAGAAATTTAGTATTGTTTAATTTTATTCTCATAAATGATG
>NW_015506274.1:351048-351759 GCF_001515645.1 Sinocyclocheilus grahami
ACGCAAACTCTTTTCATACTTTTAATATAAGATAATAATGATTTTTACCTTATTTTAAAATCAATATAAAACAAATATGAACCTTTAAGGAGAAACTGGTCAGTTGGAATTTTTTTAATGATCTGATAATCTAATTTTCAAGGAATTCAGACTCATTCCAGGAACATGTCAGAATTGTGTGTGTTTTTGGGGGGCTTATATTGGGGGGGAAGATGGGAAGGTTTCCTAAATGTTGAATGATCCCATTGCAATGGCAATGTTTATATCACTAATGATGCTATACTGCTGCTTGAGCTGAGTGTAAGGTGAACAGTGAATTTGGCTTCATAAAATGTGTCCATGATTAAGAAAGGCCAAATCTTTTAAAAATCAAGTTTTCAAGCATTTTTCAAGTTCTTAGAACTTGTACTTTTTGTATTCAGGTTATATTTAGTTCTGAAAAATATTTATATCACTGTCAAAACTTTCAATTTAATGACATGAAAGTCTTGCGGTGGAACCATCAAGTAAAATTAACATCTTCCTAATGTTTAAAGTGTACATATCTCAAATGTTTCTAATTACATTTTCTTAATTTCTTCCTTTTATTAAAAACAAATATAAAAAAAATTATATTTATTAATTATAATATTATAATATCATTAATTTTTAAGAGAATCACACCACATGACATTTTACAACCTAAAAAATTTATATGGCATTTAAAGAGAA